>NW_013673062.1:30331-31037 GCF_000517525.1 Limulus polyphemus | reverse complement strand
CACATCATGGGTGACAATTTGTGTTTATAACTGGCAGATTCAGATCAATTTTACTTAGTAGTGAGCTATTTTATCCTAAGATTTAAATAATTGGTAACGACACCTTAAGATGAAAACACTTAAATAATTGGTAACGACACCTTAAGATGAAAACACTTAAATAATTGGTAACGCCACCTTAAGATGAAAACCCTTAAATAATTGGTAACGCCACCTTAAGATGAAAACCCTTAAATAATTGGTAACGACACCTTAAGATGAAAACTAACACTTAAATAATTGGTACTAGGATCCTAAAGATGAAAGCTAAGACTTACGTAATGGGTAATACTACCCTAAAGATTAAAGCTAGGATTTACATTAATGGGTAACACTATCCTGAAGATGCAAGCTAAGATTTACATTAATGGTAACACCACCCTAAAGATGAAATCTAAGACCTAAATGGGTAACAACGAACTCCATAAAAGCTGTTTTGAACGTCGTATTTGTGATGACATAAGCCTCTTCCTCTTGGGTTTTTCAACTTGTAATGTTTAGGTTAAATTGCACGAGACCAAGAAATCCTAAGTCATCTCAACAAATGATATGAAAAGTTACACTTTTATAGACAGCAGTATTTTAAACCTTCTATCTATAAACACCACACAGGCTACATAAAGTACCGCAAGTAACCGTTTGTTGTTTATAAACAGGCTACATAAAG
>NW_013673062.1:15076-30074 GCF_000517525.1 Limulus polyphemus | reverse complement strand
CCCATGTATGTGCCTGAGAAACAAAGTGCATAAATTGATCTGAATCTGCCAGTTATAAACCCAAATTGTCACCCATGGATGTGCTTGAGAAACAAAGTGCATAAATTGATCTGAATCTGCCAGTTATAAACCCAAATTATCACCCATTGATGTGCCCGAGAAACTAAGTGCATAAATTGATCTGAATCTGCCAGTTATAAACTCAAATTATCACCCACTGATGTGCCTGAGAAACTAAGTGCATAAATTGATCTGAATCTGCCAGTTATAAACCCAAATTATCACCCATTGATGTGCCTTAGAAACTAAGTGCATAAATTGATCTGAATCTGCCAGTTATAAACCCAAATTATCACCCATTGATGTGCCCGAGAAACAAAGTGCATAAATTGATCTGAATCTCTCAGTTATAAACACAAATTGTCACCCATGGATGTGCCTGAAAAACTAAGTGCATAAATTGATCTGAATCTGCCAGTTATAAACTCAAATTGTCACCCTTGGATATGCCTGAGAAAGTGCATAAATTGATCTGTCATACTATTTTATTTATCTCATATTATTTTACCTGTCAATCATATATCAATATTGTCACCCAAGGATGTGCAGAAGATTAAGTCTTTAGGCATAACCCTAGAAATACACACACCCTGTAGGTTGGCAAGGTAAGCCTAGGTGAAGTACTAAAAAAATCATCAACTAGAAAACGGACGTTCGACTTCCCACACTGACTCCGCTTTAAGGTTGGTTTTAATAACATAAAGTTTTGTGACAACATGGGACCTATTGGTCCATCTCGGTTGTTCCATCCTCTAAACTAAATTAAAATAAATAAAAACAAATCTTAAAGCCGGTCCTTAACATTCATATACTTATCAAACTTTTTCTTAAACTCACTTAAATTTACTGCCTTCGCAACATCCGCAGGCAACTCATTTCAAAGGCTAACCACCCTTTTAGAAAAATGAAACTGTCTTAGCTGAAGATGATTCCTACGTTGCCTTAATAACTGGAAGATAAGAAAACAACAGTACAGAAGATTCATTATAAGGTTTAGAAGTTCAAGTAATCCTTTTAACCTGATCCTTGCACTAATATCTCACTATTTCCTGTGATTAAGTTGGAATAACAATGGTTTTCCTTAAATTAACACTTTAGTCAGTTTTCTCTGTTGCAACTTACTAACGACACTACTAGCAAGGACGCATGTTTTTGTTCAGTCCCTAAGTTGGCGTCATAGTTAAAATCAATTTTAAGCACAAATTGATCCAACTTTCCAATGTTATATACGAAATTAGCACAGTCCTTTATATTATCCGCTATGCATGTCAAAACAATTCTCAAACAATGTGATACCAAAGGCAACATTATATATTGATTAAACCTGTCCTCGAAGTTCTACCGGCCTTAAAGTCAGTGTCATTATACAGAACAGCAATCCTTAATATTGAGCTGTTGAGCCCATATAAATTACATGGTGTGTCTGTAATGTTAAGTTAAAACTGTAACAATAATGTAACGGCTCAGCCCTGGTAGTTTAAAAGGGTGATTAAGAGACCTTCTTATGTCCAGAGTAATTTTTCTTTAGTAACAACACTAATCTTAAAATGATTAGATTTAAGTCCGTGTTATAGACTATTGTAAAATATTCTTCAATACAGGACATATTCCCACATTTTAATGATGTTGTTCTGATACCATATATTGTAAACTACAACATAAACATGTAAATTCACAAGCACAAATTAGCGATTAATTTTTATTACTTATCTTTAGATTTAAACAAATATGTCTATTCCAGTACCTGATTTAAAAATACGTCTTGATTTCTTAATTCTACTAAGCGACAATTTGTCTAACTAATTCCATTATTTTAATTTTAAAATAAATCAAGTATAAGTAACACCAGGGAAACAGTAATTTTTTTTAACTTGGTGAGTTTGATAAATTTATTCCCGGTTATTTACAAATAATAAAAGTAGAAAATTAGTTTACGTATTTGTAATTGTTTTATGATTATATTTACTTCATGAAACAATTCGTAATGACCTGCAATTTTTGGGGTATTAAAATAGTATGGCTATTTACTTCTCTCTAAAAGTAGGCTTAAAATAAGCTCCAATATCAAAATATTTTTATCATTGTTACGAACGACTATATGAAAAAGTAACTTTGATTCAAGTTCCTGTTCTACAGAGAATTTAGTATTTACATATTTTTTTTGAATACTACTGAAACAAATAAATGTGAATTTTGAAACATAAAAGTTGACAAAAATGGCGTTAAAACATCTCCAGTAATAATGTGGCTTAGAAAGTAACAGGACACCCATTCAACCAGCTTTAAACTAAAAACAAACAAATTATATGGTGTGAATGCTTTTTACAAGTTGGCAAAGCATCATTATAATTATATTTGCCATTAGACATTAGTATTAGGCCTATTATATTTTTAAACACTACATTCTTTACCTAGTCCCTTAAAAAAATTTAAAGAATTAGATGAGTGTATAATAATAGTATTCCAACCACACTATACTCGCTATATTCATTATCGACGGCGCGTTTTGCTCAATCCAGAGCTCTTCAGGCCGGCTGATATACAACAAACACAGTGGTTATCAGAACACTATTTATATAACCCACATAAAAGGTGTATAGTTTGTTACAGATGTTAGTCTAACAGTATTAGTAGAAGGTTACTCAAGAAGAAATGAAATGTTGAGTAAATAAACATAACCATGTTCTAGATTTTATGGCAGGTCTTTACTCATATGGTAATATACTTCTAATTCTATCCTACATTAACATTCAATTGAAGGTTCAGTTGTTTCTAGATATAACTCTGATAACAACTTCATGCGATTGTGATGAGCTATTTGTAATAGACGCCTAATAACATTATTACTCTATATAGCCTTTATTCCAGCCTAATAACATTATTACTCTATATAGCCTTTATTCTAGCCTAATAAGATTATTACTCTAATGTCTAAGATAAGGGTTGTCGTCTTTCGGTAACTATATAAATATTATAACTCTAATGTCTAAGATAAGGGTTGTCATCTTTCAGTAACTATATAAATATTATAACTCTAATGTCTAAGATAAGGGTTGTCATCTTTCAGTAACTATAAAAATATTATAACTCTAATGTCTAAGATAAGGGTTGTCGTCTTTCAGTAACTATATAAATATAAATATTATAACCCTAATGTCTAAGATAGGATTGTCGTCCTTCAGTAACTAAATAAATATAAATATTATAACTCTAATGTCTAAGATAAGGGTTGTCATCTTTCAGTAACTAAATAAATATAAATATTATAACCCTAATGTCTAAGATAAGGGTTGTCATCTTTCAGTAACTATATAAATATAAAATATTATAACTCTAATGTCTAAGATAAGGGTTGTCATCTTTCAGTAACTATATAAATATAATAGTTTATGTCAAAACATTTCGAAAATGGCAGTTTCCCTATTAAATAATTTCCAAGAAAAAATAAACCAAATAATGATATTTCAGAATAATATGATACTTTTATAGGATTATCGTTTTGGGTCTATCTTCTTTTCTTTATGATAAAGCTATTAAGGATATCTCCCACCGTCCCTAATTTTAACCCACAAACCAGAGAGAGAAGGCAACCAGCCGGTAGCACCCACCGTTAACTCATGAACTGCTCTTTTTTGCCTACGAACAATGGGATCGACCGTTACTTTATGCACCCCCACGGCTGAATAGGCAACACATCTATATATAACTATATATTAATGTTAACAATTTCTAAAATCAAAGGATAGTGAAAATATGTATAAATTAGTTGTTCGTTAAATATGTAAACTGTTTATAACATTCATCGGGAATATAAACTTCGTGTACACACTTTAAAAATTATTTCATTTAGGGTTTAAAGTGCAAAAATAAATCCAACCATGAAACTGAAAATCTATGTTAGAAATAAATATATGTACTGATTACTAAATTATCATTAAACTTTACTCCTTTACGTTCTGAGTTTGTTTGTTTTTTCATAAAATAAACAATAATCTGATAAAAGAAAATTAGAAAATATAAGCTTTTCTTGTTTAAAAAAAAACGATTTATTTATTCACCACACAAACGAAGGGTGCGTGTTTGGTCATCGACATATATTTCCAGCATAACATTAGATTCCAGTGTTTTTAAGCAGCCTTCCCGATATGTTGGTAGTGAAAATTATTTATTGATAATACAAGGTATTCATTGCTTAAAACAGCAGAATTATAAGTCACAATTTAACACACTTGTTCCCTTTCATCGTTCATCCCTCTCGAATTGTCAGGTTTCTTGTATTGTGATATAAAAGTACTCAAATTTGAGTTCCAATTAACGATCTAAATGAGAACGGTGTTTTTCGTGCAACCCGAACTGAAAGGTTTGTCTAAACAGTAAAAAAAGATCCAAGAAGACAGAAAATGATGTAAAATATGTTTAGTTCGTATTTCTCATGAAAGAAGTCACAAGTACGTTTAATGTATTCGGATGAAAAAGTTCCGGTAGAGTAACTTTCAAAGCATGCCGCTGATGCGTTGGTTCCTTGAAGCGGTATAAAATTATATATATATAAAGATAAAAATAAAGATGCAAGAAAACATGAAAGTACCGGATACAAATTATAGAACATCTCATTACTGATGCTACACAAACGAGAGGATATAAGCTTGATAACAAGTGTTGGTTCTTGAGTGACGCCCAAATAAACGACAACGGTGTTTAAGTCTAATAAGTTAACCCTAACCAAGTGTAACTTATTTCGGTATTTTCTGACGTGAGTTTTAGCAAGGGCTGGTGTATTTAACTTTGAGGAAGTTTAAAGTTATATACATTTTTACCTACTGACACATGACGTAATATAGTAACTTAGTAGTAAGCAAAGTAGCTCGTCCTTAGAGACAGAAAGGACGATGGGCTTCTTTATATGTATCTCGTGAGATGTGTGTGAAGATATCAATATACTAGACACATCGTCTGTGTAACTGAATATAAGACACCCAACATGTTTGAAAGAATATAATGAGATAAATGTTTCACTTTTTAAATAAAATTAAATAACACATTACATCACTAAAACTAAACGTGTCATATTAAAGATTACTTGTGAAGAAACTTGTGTGCAAACGGCAATATTATGTTCAGGTGTACTTGTTGTTTTTGTGTACACAGTCTTCTAGTATATGTGCAAACGGGCAATATTATGTTCAGGTGTTCTTGTTTTTTGTGTGTGTACAGTCTTCTTGTATATAATGTACTACTCCTAAAGCTGACCTTCAATAAGAATTGTATTTACACGAGCCCCCAGTGTAACAGCGTTATGTCTACGGACTTACACGAGCCCCCAGTGTAACAGCGTTATGTCTACGGACTTACAACGACAGAAATTATACTTCGATATTCGTGGTGGGCAGAGCACAGGCAGTCCATTGTTTAGCTTTGTGCTTAACTTCAAAGAAACACTTACACTAAACGTAAACACAAGACTCCACAGTATATTGTAATACAATAACACCAAGAACATACCTGAATAAGTTTCCAATAAGTTACCCAGTACACAGTACACGGACGTAAGTTTATTTCCGTTCCCAGAACGAAACACTTACACTAAACGTAAACACAAGACTTCACAGTATATTGAAATACAATAACACCAAGAACATACCTGAATAAGTTTCCAATAAGTTACCCCGTACACAGAACACGGACGTAAGTTTATTTCCGTTCCCAGAACGAAACACTTACACTAAACGTAAACACAAGACTTCACAGTATATTGAAATACAATAACACCAAGAACATACCTGAATAAGTTTTCAATAAGTTACTCTGTACACAGTTTATTTCCGTTCCCAGAACGAAACACTTACACTAAACGTAAACACAAGACTCCACAGTATATTGTAATACAATAACACCAAGAACATACCTGAATAAGTTTTCAATAAGTTACTCTGTACATAGTACATGGACGTAAGTTTATTTCAGTTCCCAGAACTTAATGTATTTGAGTGGATTGAAATATTTTCATGTTTTACCTAGAGCAGTTTAACTGTCATCTCAAGTAAATGCATCATTATTAAGATAATATTTGAGGTGTATAATTATTAACATTTCTTTAGACATTTTCAAACTATGTCTGGGTTCAAGGAAGTAACTGTAAATCAAGTAAGTTTAGCATAATCCTAATGACCATAGTTTTATCTAACCAATACATAGCGCGTGTTTACGAACGAGAAACGTCAGTGTAGTAGAATATTAACATTTTAACCAATATATAGCGCGTGTTTACGAACGAGAACCGTTGGTGTATAGAATATTAACATTTTACTCGTTGTTATTTACTCATCGTTCTTAATTATTTACACAACTTCCTTTAAAGAAACCTAAATAGTTGACATTAAAACCTTTTTGAATAATAGGTTCAAACTCTAGAATAACATTATATTGTAAGGTCACATCGGCTACTTACTCGTTCAAATACGGCAAACACTAAAACAGTGTCTACTGAGTCTGGGCTAAAATATCAACTATATTACCAATACTGTGAAGTATTTTGTTAAATATTACAGCCTTAAATACTTAGACTGATAAACTTTAGGAACAGGATCATTATTGTCTAAATATGATAAGTTAATTGAACTTCGCGAGACTGTATTGAGTTTACGTCTGAAGATAGGTTTCATAATCGGTGACTTTCTGTAATTTGTATATTATTGACTGTTGAGGGTATTAATAGTGCTAATGATGTAAATTTGTATGTTATTGACTGTTGAGGGTATTAATAGTGCTAATGATGTAAATTTGTATGTTATTGACTGTTGAGGGTATTAATAGTGCTAATGGTGTAAATTTGTATATTATTGACTGTTGAGGGTATTAATAGGGCTAATGATGTAAATTTGTATATTATTGACAACTGAGGGTATTAATAGTTCTAATGATGGAAATTTGTATATTATTGACTGTTGAGGGTATTAATAGTTCTAATGATGGAAATTTGTATATTATTGACAGTTGAGGGTATTAATAGTTCTAATGATGTAAATTTGTATATTATTGACTGTTGAGGGTATTAATAGTTCTAATGATGGAAATTTGTATATTATTGACAGTTGAGGGTATTAATAGTTCTAATGATGTAAATTTGTATATTATTGACAGTTGAAGGTATTAATAGTGCTAATGATGTAAATTTGTATTTTTTACTTTTGAGGGTATTAATAGTGCTAATGATGTAAATTTGTATGTTTTAACAGTTGAGGGTATTAATAATGCTAATGACGTAAATTTGTATATTATTGACAGTTGAGGGTATTAATAGTGCTGATGATGTAAATTTGTATATTATTGACAGTTGAGGGTATTAATAGTGCTGATGATGGAAATTTGTATATTATTGACAGTTGAGGGTATTAATAGTGCTGATGATGAAATTTGTATATTATTGACTGTTGAGGGTATTAATAGTGCTAATGATGTAAATTTGTATGTTATTGACAGTTGAGGGTATTAATAGTGCTAATGATGTAAATTTGTATATTATTGACAGTTGAAGGTATTAATAGTGCTAAATCACCGACCTTAAGAGCCTATTTGTTTCTTTATTTGAAAGTAAGCACAAAGCTACTCAATGGGCTATATGTACTATGCCACCACGGGTATCGAAACTCGGTTTTAGCGATATATACTCCAGGGTTACCGCTGTGCCAAAAAAAAGGCTTATAAGTCTGACGTAGGTTTATAACACTGCTAGTTACATTTGTTAGCAAGAGTAACTAACATTAACCGAATGTTGAAAACATTTATGAGAAACACACCTAATAATGTGCATTAACAAACTGTTAGAAACATCTTGTTTGTAATAAAATTGATAATAACAGAAAAATATTTGAATATAATAAGAAACTGATATTTCCTTACGCACGTTACATACGGACACCTCACACAGGTATAATTTTAATTTAATCACGCAAAAATTATTGTTTTAGATTCTTATATATATAATTAATCATAAGTTTTATTAATTAATCATTGTTTTGTTTTTTAATTTTATTAAGCTTCCTTTAATATATACTTTATTAAGTTAAATTTTTTCTGTGATAATAATAATAACACTGCTTCCAAATTAAGCCTTTTGAGTTTTTTAATCCGCAGTTTCAAGATAAAGATTCTACAAAAATTGAGAATGAACTATAATTGAAGTTGGTTATTTACTGTTTGTAGCTTAAACCATGTGTTTTCAGACTGTTACTACAGTTAGTATTTAAGAGTTAATACTTGAAACCATATAGTTAATACTTGAAACCATAGAGTTAATACTTGAAACCATATAGTTAATACTTGAAACCATAGAGTTAATACTTGAAACCATAGAGTTAATACTTGAAACCATAGAGTTAATACTTGAAACCATATAGTTAATACTTGAAACCATATATTCTAAAAAAACTATTGCTCACAGACCATTACGAGTCCACGGGTTCAGTTTTTGGGGGACCGCGAAATGTCACTCCTAATACCGCTAAAATAAACCAATTTATATGTATAAGTAACATAGATCAAAACTGTGTGGTAGTCCAGAAACAGGATGAGAATTCTGTGGTTGTATATGTCTTAATACTGTATATGTCTTAATATGTCTGTATATGTCTTAATACTGTATCGCAGGGTAAAATTAATAATAAAACAAAGAATTAATTTCTTATGTACACGTTCATTATTTTCTTTTATTAATATCTTCAAGTAAAAGCTAAACATGAGTGATTTTTTTTCTAGTTATTTCTTTCCCAGCTACAAATTCAACCAAGAACTATTTCTATACGTCAAACAGAAATGCTTCCAATATCGCCCTTGGAAAACATCATTTCAAGAATTCTGAATGCGTAGTGATACACGTGTATCATCAAGAGAATGATCGCATGACATGATGACGTCACTCGTCAATCTCAGACACACGACATGCAAAATAGGACCTTATTTAGCATGTCTTTCTTTGCAAACCAAAATGGGTAAAAGTAACATTTGCATATTAAGTGAGTAATTTCATTATCAAAGTGTGTTACAACTACAGATATGACGCAGAAAAGGGCTACTAATCAACGGAAATGGTAGGTTTCCTTGTACATTCCAACTGATCTCCTAGACAACATTCCTAATCACAACGTATCTAATTAGAAAATACACTGTTATAAGATGTAAACACGAGGGAAGAAATATATTTTAATGAAGGAAGTGATTAATAAAAATGGCTTTAAAAATATTTTTTAAACTTTTCGCGTTTTTTTTTGTTTTTACCTTAAAGCTTTTTATATGTTTTAACTCCCTCTGTATGTTAAACTATGTAACATTTAATGTGGTTTAAAATTTATTAACAAAATAATCTCTTATTCTTTTTACAATAATACCAAAATGGAAATATCTGGAGGAAAAAGGGGAAAAAAATCGTAGTTTACAATACACTTACTAATGTTTTTATTAACATGTAAAGGGCTATTATTTGCTTTTCTGACATGAGATTTGTGTAAATTTATTCTCAAACGTAAATTCTGTTTGTCCAACATATATTTGCTTAGAACAAATAGAAGATCATACATAAACTACATTATAGGAACCTGTAATATATCCTTTCTCCCAAATATAACAATTGAGTTGTAAACTCTAGATTTAGTTGTAATTCACATATTTCTGTGTTACATTGTATTTGTTGTAAGCAAATATATGTTGGAGATACAGAAAATTTACAAACAAACACATCAATAAGTGTAATAGAGGGCGTTACGAAAGAGGGAAGACGTTTGAAAGATAAGCTGTTATACTGTTATAGAGTTTTTAATATTATTTAATGTTATCATTTACAGTGATTTGGGTTAAATATCAAAAGAATAGGCATATTTAGTAAGGTTGGTAAATAAAAATAGTATATTTAAAGTTTTAAAATAGAGCTTAGTGGTGTAATCTGTACTAAAACGATAGATTAGGCTTAGGAAACGCTAATTTTAGGCTTAGACGTAATTCATCCTGTGTAAATCAAAACAGGTTCAATGCATTATTTTATTAAACAAATACAATCTAAAGATTAGTTAATTGTCTGTTCATGTTTTAAGGTTTATCTTGCTTACTTGTCTTTAGTCTAGATCCATTAGTTTACATTTAGTTTATAGGTAGGTTATAAATCAAACGAAAAACATTGTATTATTACTATCAATATTACGTAAACATAAAATAAAGTAAAGACTAATTATTTGTCACTAATATAAAATTAAAGATACAGTTAATTACTTTCGTGTGAACATAAAGTAGAGATAAAATACTGTAATACATTCGATTCTAGGCTTAACAATAACAGTGTTGGCAAGGCATTTAGTACTGAGTATATATTCATAGGCTACAAATACAATGGTTAAGACTACCATTGGAGTTAAGCATTCACAGTTCGTTAGGTATGATGGGTGCAATGAGAGGGTTTTATTTGGAAAATCGGGACTGGCATGTAATTTTAAGGATGCAAGTAATGAAGATGTGTAATTTGTATGTTGAGTTTGTAGGTTGGAGGCTATCATGATTAAAGTAGAGGCAATAGATAAAGAGAAGTGTAGGCTGTGGGAAATGGCAACAGGATTTCGGGAGGAGCTTAAGCTTTTACATGAAAGGGATGCATCAGTTAACAATGACTTTCAGGAAGTTAGAAAGTGTACTATTAGAGTAAAAAGTAATGAATTTAGTTATAATGAGCCTATTCTGTTGAGCAACAATTTCAGCCCTTGGCTTCTGCAGATGAGGAACTATTGGCGGGAAGGAAACCAAAAGAGTCAGAGAAAGATGTAGATGACAAGGAGGTTATAGTTATAGGTGATTCCTTGATAAGGCATGTGGATAGAATAGTCTGTGGGGTAAATAGGGAGAAAAGAGGCAGATTATGCTACCCAGGGTCACAGGTGGAGGATATAACTGACAAAGCAAAAGATATAATAAAGGGGGCTAGAAATTATACTGTTTGTTGTGCACGTAGAGGTTAATAATGTAGAGAAAGGTATGTCAGAGGAGTTGCGCACGTAGGGTCTAATGATGTAGAGAAAGGTAGGTCAGAGGAGTTGTGCACGTAGGGTCTGATGATGTAGGGAAAGGTAGGTCAGAGGAGTTGTGCACGTAGGGTCTAATGATGTAGGGAAAGGTAGGTCAGAGGAGTTGTGCACGTAGGGTCTAATGATGTAGGGAAAGATAGGTCAGAGGAGTTGTGCACGTAGGGTCTAATGATGTAGGGAAAGGTAGGTCAGAGGAGTTGTGCACGTAGGGTCTAATGATCTAGAGAAAGGTAGGTCAGAGGAGTTGTGCACGTAGGGTCTAATGATGTAGGGAAAGGTAGGTCAGGGGAGATAATTAATAAGTATAAGGGATTGGTAAAGGCATTGTAGAAAAGGGTCCTAACTTAATTGTGTAAGGGATGCTGCCGAGAATTAAATGTGGGGATGAAATTATGAGTAGGTAACTAGAGCTAAATGCTAGGCTTAGGTTAATAAGTAAGGATGAGCTGATAGACTGGTTGGACTTGTGGGATCAGGTCAATGGGAGAGGGGAAATTTTTCTAGTGGATGGTTTACATATAAATAGGGTAGGGTTTGACATGTTTGCTTACGCTATTAACTCAGATGTAACAGAAGTTTTAGAAATAAAAATATGACTTCAAGGCACTGGTAGGAAAGGAGAATTTTGATATTATGAAAATAACATATATGGTTAAATGTAGTTGATTTTGATGATATAAATTTCTTTCAAATACAGGGTTCTATGTCATTTAATTAATAGGGATAAAGTACTAAAGAGAAGGAGAGGAATGGCTTTATATGTAAAATGTGAGTTACATCCTGTTGACGTTGAAGATATCAAGGGTAAAAGCATGGAGATTGAATCCATTTGTGGATTAGTGGATATAAAGGGAAAAGGCTTTAGGATGAAATTTGTTACAGACTCCTAGGTGATACTGATGAAATTAGTGAGAAACTTTACAGTGAGATTAAGATTTCAGCTGTTAATGAGGTCATAATTATGGGTGATTTTAATTTCAGACATATAGATTGGGAAATGCTAGAGTCAAACCATGAAGGAGAAAGGTCTTTGGAGAAAGTTCAAGATGTTTTTATCCCCAATTGGTTAAGGAACCAACCAGAAACAATGCACATTTAGATTTGTTTTAACTTCTAATATCAATATTGTTGAGAGGGTGGAAATTGGGGAACATCTGGGTGCAAATGATCATCGATATATTGGGTTTCATGTTTTAATGCATATGGAGATCAGGAATAATGATATTTTGGTTACAAATGTCAAAAAAACAAATTTTGAAGGGATATGACAAGAACTATCTGTTGAGAATTGGGCAGCCGAGTTATTTGGAGACACTGATCAAATGTGGAAAATGTTTAAAAAAAACTTAAATATTCAAGATAAACATATTCCTTATAGAAAGAAAAGGGTGGCTGCAGGTAAAAACCAGTTTGGCTCATAAAGGGTATAAAAAATTTAAATTGACTGGTATTACGGGAGATTTAAAAGATTATAGAAGATCAAGAAAGTTGGTCAAACAGGAAATTATGACATCAAAAAGGATAACCCTTGATAGGTTGTTTAGGCAGAGTATTCATAATGAATCTAAGTTTCAAATGGAGAGCAACTGCCTGTTGTAGAAACCTACAAATGTAGAGAATGACGTTTCGAAAGTCTTCCGCCTTTCGTCTTCAGGCGGAAGACTTTCGAAACGTCGTCCTCTACATTTGTATGTTTCTGCAACAGGCAGTTGCTGTTCATTTGAAACTTAGATTCATCAAAAAGGATGTATGAAAAAAGGCTGAAAATGTAAAAATCAACAATAAGAATTTCTTTAAGTATATTAAAGGTAACCGAAACGTTATAATGGGGGTAGGACACTTGATGGGTGATAAAGGAAGGCTTATATCTGATGATTATTAGATGGCTTGGTTATTAAATTCTGCTTTTTCTTTAGTTTTTACTAATGAAGATTTAAGCAGTATTCCTCATCTTGAACAGTTGATAGATGGCAATAAGTTTGGATAGTAAGATTACATTAATTCTGAGCTGGTTAAGAAAAAATTGGGAAGTTTCAAAAATGATAATGCTCCTGGGCCAGATAATATCTTCAAAGGGGTTTTGAAGTAGGCTAAGGATTGGATATGTGAGCCACTTGCTACTATTTTATGTTAGTCTTTGAATAATGGGCAGGTGCCAAAGGATTCAAGGGAGGTAATAAAAATTGTCCCAGTAATTATAAACCCATTAGTCTTACATCAGTTGTGGGAAAGGTTTTGGAAAGTCTGTTAAAAGATGCTTTGCAAAGTCATTTGACAAAGTTTAGAATTTTATTTGATAGTCAACATGGTTTCACTATGAGAAAATCTGGCCTAACGAATCTTTTGATATTCTTTGAAAAGGTTACTGCATATATAGATTAGGGTAAGGGTGTAGATTTCGTGTATCTGGATTCTCAGAAAGTCTTTGACAAGGTGCCACATAAAAGGCTTGTAAAAATTCTCTCTATAGGTGTGGTGATAAGTTAGCTAATTGGATAGAAGACTGGCTGGATAGAAGAAAGTAGAGGGTTGTTGTAAATGGTGTTCAGTCAAACTGGATTAATGTCACACGTGGGATACCACAGGGCTCAGTCTTAGGACTTTGGTCTTTTTTTTATTTACATGAATGATGTAGATGAAAGAATGGTCAATAAGTTACTTAACTTTGCTGATGACATTAAGGTCTTGGGTGTTGCTAGCTGTGAAGAATATGTTGCTGCTTCACAAAGGGAGTTAGATCATTTAGTAAGTTGGGCAAATAAATAGCAGATGGGTTTTAATTATAATAAATGCAAGATAATGTATGTGGGTTATCATAATTTCAATTATAAGTATAATTTGGATGAGAATAACCTTAACAGTGCCGTGAAAGAAAGGGATCTTGGTGTAATGGATGATCAGGCTCTTAAACCATTCAAGCAGTATGCTGTTGCTTGTGGTAAAGCAAATAGGATTTTAGGTTGTACGTACAGAAATATTTAATACAAGTCTAAAGAGGTTATAATTTCATTTTATATGTCACTGGCCACATTTGGAATATTGTGTTCAGTTTTGGACACTTTACCTCAGGAAAGACATTGAATTGTTGGAAATGGTTCAGAGGAGGATTACTAGAATGGTGTCTGGGAGAGATTAAGAATTTTGAAACTGTTTTCTCTTGAAAATAGAAGAGTTAGAAGGAATCTGATTAAGGCGATTAAGAATGTAAAGGAAATTGATAGTGCTGATGTATCATCTTTTTTTTTTTCATACTTAACGGCGGGAATAGTAGGACTAGGGAACACAAATTAAATTCTGGCAAGCTAGGAGTCATCTTCAGCTAAGACAGTTTTATTTCTCTAACAGGGTGGTTAGCTTTTGGAATGGGTTTACTTCGTATGTTGTGGAAACAGCGAGTTTAAGAGAGAGCTTGATAACTATATGAACGATAAAGATTTTTTTTTAATTTGTAATAGTATAGTTTAGAGGATGGGACAGCCGAAATGAATCAACAGGTTCCTTGCTGTCCCTAAACATTATGTTATGTATAATCGAAAAATATACTTTAGAAGAACCTTTTTTTTACAAATATTTACATTTTGGTATTCTTGTGAAAAAAATAATTATTTTTTAATAAATTTAAAACCACATTAAATGTTACATAATTTAACATAAATGGGGAGGTTAAAACATATAAAAAAACTTTAGGGTAAATAAACGCAAGACGTTTTACAATGTTAAGTAGATCTTGTTGGAGAAAGCTTTATTATAGAAATTGAAGAAGAATCCTGGATGATACAAAACCGGTATTTTATGTATTTGTGGTCTTATTGCTGTAATAAATAAAGAGTTTTTAAAGTCATTTTTATATTGTTGTATTTTTATACTAGCTGGAGTAG
>NW_013673062.1:12044-14067 GCF_000517525.1 Limulus polyphemus | reverse complement strand
TGTAGTCTTTAAACACGTATTTTTCGCCCT
Source organism: Limulus polyphemus (assembly GCF_000517525.1). NCBI lineage: Eukaryota > Metazoa > Arthropoda > Merostomata > Xiphosura > Limulidae > Limulus > Limulus polyphemus. The sequence goes on along the minus strand of NW_013673062.1, from coordinate 14,037 downwards.
TTATTTTCCCTACACCTAGGATTAGCCCCTTTCTTCAACTGTTTTTCATGACTACTTTGAAAGATAATTGGAGAGACAGAATTTACTCAACTTCTTTTTTCGAAAGATCACCGTCTTTATCTTTGTGCAACTACACCCCTTCCAATGTTCTCCGACGAATATAATTCCCCTTATCTATTTGTGAAGCATTCCGCGAATTTAATTTTATTGCTTATCTTTGCATTAGGGTTCTGAATTTATCACCCATTTCTAGCTGATGATGATTTTTTTTATTTGTTTAGTATGAATACACATACAAAGATATGAGGACCAGAAAGTAATGTTATTCTTTATCGGTTTCGCGTCTATATCTGCTCTGCAGAATAAAACCATAAAACACGAGAACATGAACAACACGCAAAAACAAATCTGTATACGGACATCACATGTTATATCGTTAGAACATTTATACACACCGAATACTGTATTTTCAAATGGTCTTTACCTGTTTTATAAACTTATATAAAAATACACACAGAGATACATATTTAAACAATGCACTATTATGATCAATATAAAGTTTGAGTTGTTGTTTTGTTTGTTGAATTTTTGCGCTACGCTAATAGAGAGCCGTTCCTAATTTTCAAGTGACAAAGAAGAGGGAAGACAGCTAGTCAACATCACCCACCGTCAACTCGTGGAATAGTAGGTGTTGACCGTTATTTCATGTCCTCAAAGTGTGGAGACTAACGATGTGTGAACCAGGGATCCAAAACTCGGCCAATATTTTATGTAAATTTTACGAAACAATAAAGTTACAAGTTATTTATAAACCAACAAATTAGATCGAACACAAACAAGTATAACTGATAATACTTAGTATTCTACCGTGAATGTTTCTAGTAGATAATTTTAATAACCCACCACCCCTTAGTTTATGATTTAAAATGCTCCAGAATTAATGACAAAAGTTTTTCGTCATGGAAACTTTAAAAATCCTAGATCATCTGAGAAAGAGTGTGGGTATTCTAGCATAGCCACATTTGGGCTATCTGCCGTGTCCACTGCATGGAATCGAACGCCGGATTTTAACGTTGCAAGTCTGTAGACTTACCGCTGTCCCTCTGTGAAAATATTCAGAAAAAAGTTACGAAAAACAACTGACTTAATTTCACATGGGCGGGCTGATGATGTTTTCAGAATAATCTGTTAAACTTAACAAAATGGTAAATTTAGGAACACTAGTACTCCATGTACGAAACTTTTAAACTAAGACACTGGCAAAACGATGGTCATATTTTTATTTTTTAAAAAAAGGAAAATTTTAAAATCAAATACTTTGGTTTCTCATCCAAGCCCTAGCTTATCCTCATGGCTATGACGCTCGACTCGCAATCTGCAGGTCACAGATTGGAATCCCGTCACCGATCATGCTCGCCCCTTCAGCTGTGGGGACGTTATAATGTGACGGTTAATCACATTTATGGTTAGTAAAAAGTTGCTAAAGAATTGGCGGTGGATGAATTTTACTATCTGCCTTCCCTCCAGTCCATCACATCTAAATTAGGAATAGGTAACATTCGAGGAGCTTCACGCAAAATTAAACAAAACTTTTCGTTCCTCAAAAAGCGATTCTGAAGTTTCCATAATTCATGTGACAATTGGTGAAGCTTGAACTTTCACATTACCGGCTTGTTTTTTTTTATTCACTGTTCGCTAACGGTGGAGTCTATAAGTATTGATGAATTTTATATGTTATCTTGTTACAACACTCAGCGTAAAGAAATGATCAAAATATCCATAGAAAACCGTTAAGAAATTACTACAGTTTTGCCTGATTAGTTCTTTGTGACTAATAAGTTATTAAAGACCCTGTAACCAACAAAATCATGGACCCAAAAGCCGTGTGGTGGATGGGTTGGTAAAAAGTGAGGGGGTCAGAACCCCCATCGGTAATTGTACTGCTAAAGAGAGCGTTTTCAAACACGTTATGTTTGCACATCTACACAGTACT
>NW_013673062.1:8937-11351 GCF_000517525.1 Limulus polyphemus | reverse complement strand
GTGTTGGCGGAACTCAAGTATGGATAGCAACACAGATGAATAGCGATTTTCTGGACAGCAACACAGATGAATAGCGATTTTCTGGACAGCAACACAGATGAATAGCGATTTTCTGGACAGCAACACAGATGAATAGCGATTTTCTGGATAGCAACACAGATGAATAGCGATTTTCTGGATAGCAACACAGATGAGTAGCGATTTTTCTGGAGAGCAACACAGATGAGTAGCGATTTTCTGGATAGCAACACAGAAAATTTACGATTTTCTGGATAGCAACACAGATGAATAGCGATTTTCTGGATAGCAACACAGATGAGTAGCGATTTTCTGGATAGCAACACAAATGAGTATCGATTTTTCTGGATAGCAACACAGATGAATAGCGATTTTATGGATAGCAACACAGATGAATAGCGACTTTCTGGATAGCAACACAGATAATAGCGATTTTCACGTAAAAGATTGTTGTTGTTTTTTACGTTAGCTTTAAACATTTCAACTAATATTTACACGTATAAATAAATATATTGTTCGCTAGAGGCTGAATTAAATAATTAATTCTGCGAGGATGAAAAAATGCACATGGGTAAAATTTGGTGAAACTGAACGTAAATTTTATGATATATTTTAGAAAGAAAAAAAAAGAGATTTGTGCGTACTGGGAAAAATAATTCTTAAAAGGTTCATAAATCGTGCATGACACTAAGTATGTTTATTCTTCCTGCACAACATACTGACGGTTTACAATTCTATATTCTGACACAAGGAAACATTCAAGCTCTTGATAAAATTGTCACAGATATACAATACATCATAATCCGTAACTCAGCAATACGTATTATAATACAAGATGCTTTAAAAACATTTTCTCCATATATATGGAGAACGGCTGACTGAAATTTGGTGATATTAAGAATTAGGCTTAGCTGTTTTTTCTACGACTCAAAGCATATTTGTATATATATATACCGATAGCCATAATAATTATTATGAACAATTTTTAAGTTTCATTCGATATTTCTCGTGTTTAATCTTTTACGTTCTTCTAGGATTAATAAGACAAGGAGAAGCGTGAATTAAAGCCTCAAGTGTTCATTATTAATGACTTTTAATAAGAAAAAAAAGACTAAACCGGGGACGCTTATTTAGCTCTATCTCTTACATCATTCTCAGGTTTGGTATTTAAGACGTTATTTCTGTTAGATTAAAGGCTGTGTTATGTACGAAGAGTGTACATGACACCACACAGTTTGAAGGTATTAATATATTTATATATATTAATTTAAGTTTTCAGAAAGTAAAGATTAATTCTGCATAACAAAAGCCCGTTAACCCATTAAAGTCCGTTATCATGCCTGGTATTACTAACAAAAGATTGAATTCTAATTATGTAATATTTTCTTTAAATTATCGCCATACGTATATTTATGTTCCGATTTATAATAATTATTTGTCAAACTTAATCTTCGTTTAAATAACTTTCAAATAGCTACAAAACACATTTATTCATTGTTTCACTTCAGTAAATTGGATACAAATTACTACATTGCACTTATTATTGTCACGTTTTGAGTAGTTGCTGAAGTTTTAAATAAAATACAAATTTCTTTGTCCAACGGCCGCGTGATGGCTAAATAAACGTCGAGACGTCCATTATTCTCCGAACTAACAGGAGGATCCTGCTACACAATAGTAAGGAAAGGGAGTCAGTAATGAGTAATCCCGCAGCCCTTACCATAGATCTTACTCACAGACACACACAGGAAGTTAGTCCTAGTAAACATAACGTCACAAGTTCTGTCTTCAGATGAAACAAAAACAAAAAAGGTGGGAAACACAAAAAGTAAATTTTTGTTCCTTGATTCAGAATTAAGCTACCACACACGACTTACCTCTGTATAGCCGTCTCTAAGGTTGCACTAATAAACTACTCAGCAGCACTCTCCGCCGACTCTTGGACTACACCTGGCTGACAGAATATTGGAATTCGACCGTTTCTTGTATAGGAGTCCCAAAGACAGAAGTGCTTTTTTTCGTCAAATGGACCGCAAATCATGAACCCCCCCCAGACTCAGTCCTAGCATATTAACCGCTAGGCCACGCCCGGTTAAATCGCAGAAAAGTTGTATTTATTCTACGTGTGTAGAATTGAGTGTTTTCGGTTAGGTTTGTTTTGAATTTAGCGCAAAGCTACTCGAGGGCTATCTGCGCTAGCCGTTCCTAATTTAACAGTGATAGAAGGAAGGAGGCTAGTCAACATCACCTACTGCCAACCCTTGGGCTACTCTTTTATCAACAACTAGTGGGATTGACCGACGCATTATAACGCCCCCACGGTTGAAAAGGCAGGCATGTTCAGTAACAGGGATTCGAGCCTGCAGGATGCCAATCGAGCATCCTAACAACCACAC
>NW_013673062.1:6762-8094 GCF_000517525.1 Limulus polyphemus | reverse complement strand
GGCCACACACACACAAAATACAAATATTTATATACACCTCTCTCTCTCTCCATATTGATTGTTGGCCACACACACACAAAATACAAATATTTATATACACCTCTCTCTCTCTCCATATTGATTGTTGGCCACACACACAAAATACAAATATTTATATACACGCCTCTCTCTCCATATTGATTATTGGCCACATACACAAAATACAAATATTTACATACAAGCCTCTCTCTCTCCATGTTCATTATTGGCCACGGTTCCTGTTGTACATTTATTCTTGGTTTTTGTATGCCAATAAAAATGCTATCAGATAAGTTAGATGCTACGTTCTGTGTAACATTTAGTCTTTTAAATGAGACTCTGGCAGTTGGTTTTGTAAACCTAAATTACTTACTTCATAACTTTATATCCAGGACATTGTTGAGGCTCTAATTATTATCTTAACTTCTTCCCAGGTTTCTCTATTAAATATACATCAATGTTATTTTGTCTAATTGTTTTGCGAACTTCACGGCTAACAAATTCAGACATAAATGGAAATCAAAACCCGGGTTCTTCTTCTTCTTCTTCCGTATTTTTAGGTTTAATTTGGTAATTTAAAAGACAGACCAATGTTCTGTCGTAACATGTAGTATGTTCCACCATCAGTAAAAGTTTTCCTTATGACTATAAATCGTTGTTTAACGTTAACCTATTATAATACTAGCATAATATGCTTCCTTGATCAAGTAACTTGAGTACATGTGAGTTTAGTCCCTTTTCCGAAGAGATTCTTCTTTATTAGGTTGGGAACTGTTGACTGGGACGTATGGACGGCTTTTGCCACAGCTCTTTGTGTAACAAGAGCAATCGGATACGACTTTTTGCAGGTCTTTCTCTGGATGATCCTGGTTGCCCCAAGTTAATCCATATTCTTTTGTTTACAAATGCCTTTAAGTGAAAGGGATATTCCCTTATTACAAATTCTAAATCCACAATCTTAACTTATTTTTAGGACATGAGTGTAAAAATAATTTGTGTCGTAAGTAGCTTTTTATACCCCCCCCCCCACAAAAAAGATAAATTTTAATGGTCTCATACAATCACCAAAACTCTAAATAATGCCAAAATGTACTTTTGATACATGCCGTTCTACATCATATTGGATGTGGTTGTCGTTCCATTTGCTGATTTGTGTATTTAAAATCGTTTTAATATAACGTACACGGTCCTCTCCATATTTCGAGCAAATACACAAAGGGCCCGGCATGGCCAGGTGGATAAGGCGCTCGACTCACAATCTGAGGGTCGCGGGTTCGAATCCGCATCCCACCAAACATGCTCGCCCTTTCAGCC
>NW_013673062.1:0-5762 GCF_000517525.1 Limulus polyphemus | reverse complement strand
CCCTCTAGTCTTACACTGCTAAATTAGGGACGGCTAGCGCAGATAGCCCTCGTGTAGCTTTGCGCGAAATTCCAAAACAAACAAACAAACAAATACACAAAGGAGTTGTTTGTATAACATCAGCTGTGAAGGAGCTGTTTGTATAACATTTGTTTTCTAGAAATCTCTAGTCCCTTTTGGCAGAAAATGTTTTCATTTTGAATGTTTTATTCAGAGCAATATTTCAATGTTTTTTTTTCATGATGAACAAAACCATCTTTCCTTATACACCATTTCTAAAGCTATGTAACAATAAAGATTCTTCTGTGTAAAATAATAACAATAAAATTTCATTTTTTTCTATACATATATATATATTCATAAATTTCAAAACGAAACCCTAAGCAGCAGCCCCTTATCTGATCTCTTTAAGGTAGATCTTTATTTTAGTACTTACGGAAACCTATTTCTGGCTAACAAAGTTCAGTCTTGACTGACATCCTTAATTTGACACCAACATCATCTCGAGATCTCTAGAATATTTTTGACTTCACGTACAGTTAGACAACATACAGTACGGCATCCGTATTACATACGAGAAAAACCTACAATCATTTTAATCATATACGGTCTTACATATACCAACAGCTAACTCAACTTTTAACATAATTAGAAGTAAAAAACGAAAAGAAGACATGAAAACGTTTGAATGGCCCACGGGCACAACACTATATGTATACAGAATGTAATCATAAGCCTTAAGAGAGTCAACATAAGACCTTGACTAACCCATGGCTTACAATAACCAATTACCCGAGGCATAATGATAATGGTTCATCAACAACATGTTACGATTACTCTAAATTAGTTTATGTTCGTATTATAAGTAAGCTCTCGTAACTCTAGCTGTTTCTAAAGTATTACATTTTACATTTCGTGACATAACTCAAACTACGTTTCAATGTCGATATTTTATTTATATGGTTTTCGTTTGTCAAAATACACATTTATCTGTACGACTTAAATTTAATTAAAATATAACGAAGAAGTTGTAACACGAACATTTAAGTTCTGTTTACGGACAAAACAAGTTTTCAAAAAAACGCAACGTTTTACCGTCAGGTGGATACATTTGAATGAGGAAACTAAAAAGGTTTTAAAAACAAACTGATTGTTTTTTCAGTAAACAAAACTTTAATATGACTTATAATTGGGTAACTCGGAACTTAAAATGTTATCGATCTTTAACTATTACTAGTTGTGAGGTTCATAAATGACACACTAGTACAGCCTCGTAAATGAATCCTATTGGGTAACTCGGAACTTAAAATTTTATCGATCTTTAACTATTACTAGTTGTGAGGTTCATAAATGACACACTAGTACAGCCTCGTAAATGAATCCTATTGGGTAATTTACCCAATAGGATTCATTTACGAGGCTGTACTAGTGTGTCATTTATGAACCTCACAACTAGTAATAGTTAAAGATCGATATAGTGCTTGACCAGAACCTTTAAATAACAAAACTTAGCTTCCTCTGTACGGTAGTAACGTAAGTATTTCTCAAGCTTTTCCTTTGGAGATATTTCACTCTGTGTGATGTTGAAATGCTTCATAGTTAGCTATATGGATAGTGCTTGACCAGAACCTTTAAATAACAAAACACTTCTTTTTTTTTATGAAGTCCTTTTTCCCGGACAACTTTCTCCACTAACATCGCATAAAATGGATGATTCTTCCCCTAAGATTGGTTTGTTTGTTTGTTTATTTTAGAGTAAAGCCATAGTGGGCTATCTGCTCTGTCCACTAAAGGGAATCGAACCCCGAATTTGGATGATTCTTCCCCTAAGATTGGTTTGTTTGTTTGTTTATTTTAGAGTAAAGCCATAGTGGGCTGTCTGCTCTGTCCACCAAAGAATCGAACCCCGAATTTTAGCGTAGTTAGTCCGTAGCCTTACCGCTGTCCCATCGAGGGGGAGGGGGGCTCTTCTCCTAAGAATCTTTGTGTGTTTACTTCTACAATTTACAAAACTAGCCGTTTTATTAAGGTCAAAACCCGGTGATGCTACCATGTCAATGGAATGGTTACATAATTCTTGAAATTAAACAGAAAACATTCAAGTTATTAGTTGAATAAAGAAGATTAATAGTCTCATACACAATTACCGTAAACCAGTTTCGGAATTTCAACTGTGTTGTAATTAAGGATATATAAACTATGAGGAAATGAAACTCTGAAAAACATTTATGTCATATTTTTGTAATTTATATGATATGGTGGTATTTATGGAACGGATGTTTTACATATTTTAAACTGTGCTATAGCATCTATACACAGGATGTATTGTACAACAACAGGATAAAGGATCTTTTCACGTTTTGCTGTTTTACTCTTGAATGTCAAATATAATTCAGGAACTAACCACATTTGCTTGGAATATTTATTTTTATTGCAGCGACATTCTTAAAACAAAACGTGTGTTATAATTCTTGTGATACACTAAAATATTTAGAAGCGTTTAAGGGCTGCCGAAGCAACCGACGTTTCTCCATAACACAAAACCTGCTTTAGTAGTAACTTAATGGTGCATTTTGAACAACCCGATCCATCTTTCGGAGCATTTTTTTACTTTAATATTCTGTTTTAATAAAATACGGTATGTATCGTCTTAAACTTATACTTAGTAATAGGTTTTCAATTCCTTTTCTCAAACTCTTCGGGATGACGTTGAATTCTTGATATTCCGTAACTTTACTAAATCTGTCGGAATTAGTTGGTTTTAAAAGAAACGAAGTTTTTTTTTTTTTAAATGCAACATCCGTCTCCAAGGCACTATTTTGTGGAATTCCAAAACAAAAGATGTGTTATACTACATCCCAATACGATCCACGCGTTGTACTACAACCCAATAAGATCCACGCGTTGTACTACATCCCAATAAGATCCACGCGTTATACTACATCCCAATAAGATCCACGCGTTATACTACATCCCAATATGATCCTCGCGTTATACTACATCCCAATACGATCCACGCGTTGTACTACATCCCAAAAAGATCCACGCGTTGTACTACATCCCAATACGATCCACACGTTATACACTACATCCCAATAAGATCCACGCGTTATACTACATCCCAATAAGATCCACGCGTTATACTACATCCCAATAAGATCCACGTGTTATACTACATCCCAATAATGATCCTCGCGTTATACTACATCCCAAAAACATCCAAGTGTTATACTACATCCCAATAAGATTCATAATAGTTTAAATCAGATTCTGTACTGGCCCAATAAAGATTTCTAACATGAATAACTTGTAATAATGGTTCACTTAAGCCTCGTTTAAGACGCTGTCAACGTGGCATTTTCCCTCTATACTAGAATTCATCATATACTCTTTTTATTTATATTATTCGTTCGTAAAACTATAAATCTTTGGATGTAGCCTCATGAATGTATACGATAGAAATTGTAATTGGTAAATATTTCAGTATTTTAATAGTATGGAAAGTATTTATAATAAAAAATAGTCATAACATAGATTTGAATTAAATTATTTACTTAATGTAGAACGTGATTAAATATGTTTGTGTTTTGTTTTTGAAATAAAAAATGTCCACTTTTAACAATTACAGTCTTCGAGTTACTTCTCTCCCAGTAGCTTAATGGTAAATCTGAGGGCTTATAACGCTAAAATTGGGGTTTTGATACCCGCGAAAGGAAGAGCATAGATAGCCTATTGTGTAGCTTTGCACTTAGCAACAGATAGAAACAAATTTGAAATTATAAACTGAACAGTTTATAAAAAAAATGTTTCATAAATTTCATGAAATTATTTCCTACTACTTTTGTTTAGTAAGTGACTATTTCTATTCGTCAGTTTTAGACTTTAACACCGAATATCATAAACCGTTCATTGAGAATCAGACTTGAAACATTGGATCCTTAAGCGAGTTTAACGTGTTAAAGGATTTATAAAAGTTTAAAACGTTCTAATCATTTGTTCAAACGTCCTTCTATACAACATATGATTACCTCTGGTAATATGTGTGGTCCACCTATACAACATATGATTACCTCTGGTAATATGTGGTCCACCTATACAATATATGATTACCTCTGGTAATGTGTGGTCCACCTATACAACATATGATTACCTCTGGTAATATGTGTGGTCCACATATACAACATATGATTACCTCTCGTAATATGTGTGGTCCACCTATACAACATATGATTACCTCTGGTAATATGTAGTCCACCTGTACAAAATATGATTACCTCTGGTAATAATGTGGTCCACTTGTACAACATATGATTACCTCTGTTAATATGTAGTCCACCTATACAACATATGATTACCTCTGGTAATATGTGGTCCACCTGTACAACATATGATTTCCTCTCGTAATAATGTGGTCCACCTGTACAACATATGATTTCCTCTCGTAATAATGTGGTCCACCTGTACAACATATGATTACCTCTGGTAATATGTGGTCCACCTGTACAACATATGATTACCTCTCGTAATATGTGGTCCACCTGTACAACATATGATTACCTCTGGTAATATGTAGTCCACCTATACAACATATGACTACCTCTCGTAATATGTGGTCCACCTGTACAACATATGATTACCTCTGGTAATATGTAGTCCTTCTGTATAACATATGATTACCTCTGGTAATGTGTGGTCCACCTAAGACACATAGTAAGTAGTTCACTATGACGTTAGCTACAATATTTCAACAGCAAAATTTGTTTTAATAGAAAGTACTGCAACTCTTCTAATTTAACATAGTTAGCACCCCTATACGAGCAGTATTGTTAGCAATGGAACCAATATAATTAAATACGAGCGGCCTGGTCAGTGAAGGGTACATTCACGATCTGGTCAAATGTCGCGTGAACTAAATCACTGTCAAGGTATTAAACCACGTGCTTAATGTCCTAGAAAGGTACGGAGATAAAAAAAAAAATTCTGAACCACGGTTATTTGGAGATCAACAATTTATTATCGGTGAAATTATCTGTGACAATACTTCGACTTTAAACTATTTGCGGAAAATTAAATCCGTTCTCTGTTCTAACACCAGACTCGGGGAGCAGACCACAAAATACACATTCGTAAAACAAAACGTTTGTGTTACAACATAAGAAAAGAAAGTTATGGTATAAACACCTCTCCCAAACTGGCGAAGCATCGTGATGATTAATTATACTTGTCATAAGACATTAGTGTTAGTTCTATTATATTTTTAACACTGCATGTCTTATATAGTCCCTTAGTATTCCAACGACACTATGTCCACCGTGTCCAATGCCGACGACACATTTCGCTCAATCCAGGGCTCTTCGGGCTGGCTGAGCAAACTAATGTATTTTATACAACCAGTTGTTCAGTAGTTGTTACAAAATACAATTTAGGTAACAAAGTGCCCTTGATAATTATGCTGTCGGAACTTGTTGCATTGGATGAAAGAAAACCCTAGACAAATATGTCTGGATATTTTTCTTTGTGTATAAACCACGGTTTTTATCTCTAAAAAATATCCAGGCATATTCGTCTAGGGTTTTCTTTATCTATAAACCAAGGTTTTTATCTCTAAAAATATCCAGGCATATTCGTCTAGGGTTTTCTTTATCTATAAACCAAGGTTTTTATCTCTAAAAAATATCCAGGCATATTCGTCTAGGGTTTTCTTTATCTATAAACCAAGATTTTTATCTCTAAAAAAATATCCAGGCATATTCGTCTAGGGT
>NW_013673061.1:38155-40825 GCF_000517525.1 Limulus polyphemus | reverse complement strand
TGTTTCAAAAGTACAAACATTCCTAACTGTCCCATTGTTTCAAAAGTACAAACATTCCTAACTGTCCCATTGTTTCAAAAGTACAAACATTCCTAACTGTTCTACTGTTTCAAAAGTATAAACATTCCTAACTGTTCTACTGTTTCAAAAGTATAAACATTCCTATCTGTTCCACTGTTTCAAAAGTATAAACATTCCTATCTGTTCCACTGTTTCAAAAGTATAAACATTCCTAACTGTATGATTGTTTCAAAAGTACAAACATTCCTAACTGTTCCACTGTTTCAAAAGTATAAACATTCCTAACTGTATGATTGTTTCAAAAGTACAAACATTCCTAACTGTTCCACTGTTTCAAAAGTATAGACATTCCTAAATGTACCGTTGTTTTAAAAGTTCAAATATGCTTAACTGTACCAGTGTTTCAAAAGTTAAAAACATTGCTAACTGTGCCTTGTTATAAACGTTCAAAATATTACTAACTGTTCTATGTTTCTACAATCAAACATACCTTAGTTGTACCATTGTTTCTAAATTCATTAGCTTCATGTAATAATGTCGTTTTCACGTGTTTAGCTTTACCACTATTTACGTGTTCATCGCTACATACAACTGTACACTTTTTGTAGATTAGAGACCGAAGATAATAGTGATAAATGGGTTATCTTACTCCAATATATATATATATGTACGTGTTTGTTGAGTTATTCTATCTGACTGTTAAAAGCAAAAAAGTCTCATTATATAACTTTCTGGTACGGATGATGAACAATATTAGGTTTGCTCCCATAGCAACAGCAATGTTAGAAGAGCAAACCTAAATACAGTACGACGCCACTGTCAAGTGGTTACTATGGCGACTACGTATAAACTGTTCGGAGTTTAGTCTGTTTGTTCTAAAGCTGTTGTCAGCTGAGATCGTAGAAAAGTAAATCTTAATAACCTCTAACAGCTGCTTTGACCATTTAACAAAATTAGAGCTCAAACGTTCGTGGATAAATCACTCAGCGCCTTAAGTTGCCTTAGGTCTGACTAAAGCTAAAACCACACACACATGTATCAGTCTGTTTGGTATCACTCCATACGTTTACGACAGAAACGTTTGTGTGATTGAATAGAGCAGTACAATTCTTATTTACTAGGCTTCACTTTCTGATGGCCATACTTAGCTTGCTGGTTAGGGTTCTGGACTGTGAATGTGAGAGTCCATGGTTCGTGTCCTGTATTTGGCTCCCCAAGTTAGCTACAAAAGAGCATACCATTCCTTTCCTTTTTGTTCTAAAAGGTACTATCACTTGACGGCTTATAACGGTAAAGTTCGGGGTTCGATTCCGAGACAGACACGGCATAGATTCTTGTGTAGGTTTGCGTTAAAGACAATAGGAATCTTGACCTTCTGATCGGGCAGGAAATGAACCATAAAAAAATTCACTCACCATACTTTGTTTTATCTGATCGTAATGAATTGTATAGATTCCTGGTTTACTGTTCTTGATGGTTGTGATCTACAACTTCCAGGAATAAAAAGCTGTTTTAAACGCAATTTTTATTTTCTTTATGATATTATGATTCCACACAAATGCATCAGATATTTCTTTGCTACTGTTAAGCCTAATATATTTTCTAGAGTTCGAGAGTATGGTTAAGAATGCTACAAAAGACATTCCAAGAATATTAACTATACCGAAACTTGTTAATTTTTATGATTTTCAAACCATAAAAGTTGGGGTACGATGTCACAGGGCGAAGTTTGTTCTGTTTTCTGATGTTTACTAATCACTATTGTTGGGTGCTACTCTCGAAGAACCCTTTCCTATCACACAATTTTCTATCTTAATTTAAAACGAAAAATTTTAAACTGTACAGTTTATCTAAAAGTCAAGCTCAACCAGTTAACACAAACAGTGTAGTTATTAGAAAGTTGTAAAATGTACAGCAGATCTGAAAATAAACGTTTGATAATAGACAAGAATATCACAACGGAACTTTAAGTTAAGTGGAAATCTAGCTGGAATGATTTCAACATGACCATTACATTAAAATTCCATTAATTATGCATCTAGTGCTTTATTTGATTCCAAGGAGACGATGTGTAATTTACAAACTTTTGATCGATTTCAAGGACCTCACAAGAAGTGGATTCTGAAGACGTGAGGATCTCTTCGCTGAATTTATCGTTTATAAAGCGTTTCTTCAAATTAAGTAATCTCAAGACAGTTTGTATTGCAAAGATAACTATCTATGGATACTTTACTAGTCAATAAACAATGTAAAAGTATATATATCTGTGCATATTTTTGTGTGATTCTACATCATAATCTCAGAAACAAACATTTTGTAGAACGGTTCTACTGTTTGTTGTTTTTTAACACAGAGTTGTACACCAGATTATTTGCGCTGTTATCACAGAAGGAATCGAACATCGAGTGGAGGCGATATTATAAATAATTAAGCTTATCACTTAGCCACTTGTTCAATAGATAAATTATTGTATTAAACAAGAAAGGTACTATATTAGAAAAAAAAACAGTTATGTAAAGTATAATGATAATCAGACATGTTATTTTATTACTCAAATAAGGTGTTCTATTAGACAAAAAACAAAACAAAAAAACAGTTGGGTAAAGTATAATGATAATCAGACATGTTATTTTATTACTCAAATAAGGT
>NW_013673061.1:21134-37292 GCF_000517525.1 Limulus polyphemus | reverse complement strand
CAATGTCTTCTTAACTCCGAGATGTCCTCCTGTTAAACTGTCATGGGATTGACGCAGCACAACTTCCTGTAACTTTCTCGGTATAACTGTTTGCCAGGTCGTCACTTTCCCATCTGCAGTCCCCCATCTCCGGACAAGACTACTCTTCAAGCTTCAACTGATCCCACTGTGCCCAATAGTTCTTTGTCATAGGGCTTAAGCTCGACATCTTCTCCCAAGCAGGGTGCAAAACACTTGCTTGTAGAAAATCAATTATTGGTTTCAAATATTGGTTTTTCTCCTACTCTGCTTTAATAACTACACTTGGTTCCACTTCACCATCATCAACTCGTTCAGTCACTTTGACTTCAGCTTGATTGCACCTAGTTAGTTCAACCTCCCTTTTAACACTTACCGAAATCCTGCCTTTGTTGTTCCCAAACGTCATTTTATGAAAATTAACTACACACTTCCTCGGTAGTAGGTAGTCCAACCCTAGTATGCATTGGTCTTCAATGTCAGCCAAGTATACTTTGTGTCTGTCCTTTATTCCCATGAGCTAAATAGTTACCCACACTGGTCCCCACAACCTTGCATAATGTCCTGTCGCACCACAGAGCTTCTGCGTGGTTTCTGGTACTCCTTTGTGATACAGCACCTTGATACTCACAAGGGTTTGCTGAGATGCAGAATCTATGACAAAGTTGCACTTTTGGCCATCCAGCTTTCCTGTCACGTAGACACTATGTGTGCTTGCCATTTTACAATGGGGGTTGGTGGGCGCTCCTTAACACCAACCACTACTGGTTCCCGAAGCTGACTTGTTGGAAGTATTCTTACCCTGGCTCATCATACTTCCTTGCTCTCCACAGTTCCAACCACCTCTCTGGATAGCACCTTTTCCTGCCGTGGCATCTTCTCTGTGTTGAAGTTGCCGACATTGAGCTCTCTTGTGCCCAAGTTTGTTACAGTGTCAGCAACATGCCCTTATGACTGTACCAGCCTTGGTACCTCTGTTAACCATTCAAATTCAAAAGCTCTGACCATTGCATCTTGAATAGTAGAGGGGTGTGCTTGCTTCACTTGTGGAAATACTTGGACAGTTGTCAGTAGACGACAGACACAACTATAGAGCACTGGTAGCTGCTCTAGAGCTCAGGTATGGAACTCAAAATCAGTCATCAGTTTACAGGGCTAGGTTTAGTACTAGAGTCCGTACTAAAGGGGAGAGCCTGCAAGAGCTAGCACAGGATTTGGAAAGTATGGCACACAAGGCCTACCCAACTGCACCACCCAATGTCCTCAAGCTGTTGCTGAGGGATCATTTTGTAGACGCTTTGGACAGTCCACAACTAAAGATAGTGGTTTTTCCCTTCAAGCTCATTGCAAGGTACACTGCTTTCTGATCCTCTTTCCACCCATTCATTTCTGCCAGGAGCTCAAATTGTACCCTATATGTTTCCCAGTGGTGTCTTCCCAATTTGTAGGTATTTGAATCTTATATCGTTAACGATTTTCAACAATATAAATAAAATTTTAGTCTCAAGGTTTTGGACGGTTAACTGGATTTTTTGGTTTAACGGTGAGGTATTATTTTATATGTTTGCTGTTTTGAAAACGAAGATAAAAAAATATACAATTTTCCGAAATATTGAAATCAGTTCTCCTCCAGTTATAACTTTGAGAAACTAGTACGTTTCTCTAGGCTTATTATCAAGTTTTGAAGAACGAAAGCTTTTAAACGCATGTATTTTCATATTGTTACGACAGTAGAAGTCACGTGACTCTGGTAACACATGATGAGTTTCTAGAAGGATCATGAAGGCTCGAGTGTTTGCCAGACGCCATCTATTTTTGTATATATAAGCCCGGCAAATAAAGCCGGGGGGGAGGGGAGAGGTGACTGCATAGATAATAGCAGACAGGGCGATGTAGAGATAAATAATCGAGTCAAGTCGTAAGTAAAATGCGTGAATCGTTCGTTGAGGATTATAGCGTGTGTTGAAGTTAAAGTAACTGTGGAAATTAAGTGTGTTGCAAAGTTGTATTGAGAAAGAATAAACTAGTTTTATTTAAGAAAGGACTCGTATCGCCGAAGGTTCTGGGAAAGAAATGCTACGGAAAATTAAAAAACGACCAGAGACGTAACAGTATTAATATGCTTAAAAATTATCGTTCAGTGCCATCTATACACAATTTTTTTTAGAAAAAACAAGTTTATTGATTAAAGTATTTAGTGTTCAAATGAAAAAAATATATTTTTATAATATTTTATTGATACATGGAAATCATCTATTTTTAATTGGCTTAAAACTTGTCATTATGTTCATTTCTGACATCAATATTTTCAAAAAAATAAAGTATTTTGTGTAAAATACTGACCGTTTTGCTTTTCATAGCATATGCAACCTTCTCTATTTTCTAGTATTTTTTCTTACTTAATTTTGTGTTGTATATGATTCAATGAAATTCATCTATATAATTACAGCCCACTGAGAAAAGAACCTCAACATTTCTTGTGTTATATCGGTGCGGAAATGTTTTTACAAAATAGCGCTGTTTCAAAGGCATTCATTAATCACATAGCAGGAGTGGGGAATGAAGGCTCGGAAATAGGACATCAGGTTATGATGTACGAGAAACAACACAGAGTCGTTACGTTCGATCTCCAATAGTAATTACTAAACCTAAGGCAGGAACTCCCGAACTTGAATTAACTATTTTCTTTCTTTGTTTATCATTTCGTGAAACATTTTTCAACGAACACGCTAATCAACTTTTCACTGGTCAGTATCATCGTGGAATAATCAGAGAATTCTGGGACTCTCGTCACGTAGTTTTAAAAAAACAAAGACGACATTACTCTGTCGAGTACACGTAGACATAACAGATTATTTTCGACGAACATTAGGCTTACATTTATTTGATAATACTGTTTGTCTTTCATGGTACTCACCCTTTCGGAAATATTTTCCGTTTTTTTTTCGGTGTAAAAACGTATGCAAAAACAAAATTTATCTTCAAATAAAAAATATACGCGAGTAATTTCTCATACTAGAACCTAAAGAACCACGGATGACAAGTTCTATTTACATTGAAACGTAAAGTTAGTTGAAATACTCACTTCAAAAATATAACAACAACCGGTTTGAAACAGGGCTTTTAGAAAGTTCATTAAGGGTTTGGATTTAGAATATATTTCGCGTAATAACCGAATAATCATGAAGATATAATAGAGCACTTGAAAGTTTAGTGGAAGCGTGGATAGTAGAGAAACGTAATGTTAAATACGCAACCATAACAAGCGAAACAAATAAGAAAAAGATAAGTTATAATAAGTTTATTTAATATTAGTTAACTTTGAGTTTTCTTTCAATCACAGCAAGGTGAGAACTACACGACGACGTACCAAGTGAAGGGACTAACCATCAGTAAACATTCTGTAGTATTGCATTTGTAAAACTAGATTTATATTTGTGAATTTCATTAGAGGACATTCCGGTGCAATTTCTGACGGATTCGAGGCTGAAGGAGAATTATTATGGGATGCCACAAAAGTAAACGGTGAATTTCGTTTGTGTAATTATCTCCTCATTCATTCATTGTAAAAATGTTACATTGGATATCCACCCCCTTCAATGTATGTTTCTGTTTTCTATTACACCAATGTCTCTACCTTGAATCACATCTTTGTTTCTGGCTTCAATCACATCTATGTTTCTGGCTTCTATTACACCCCATGTTTCTGGCTTCAATCACATCTAGGTTTTAGCCTTCAATTACATTTATGTTTCTGGCCTCTATTATACCTATCTTTGTTGCTTCTATTGCATCTATGTTTGTGTTCTCTATTACATATAAATTTCAGCCTTTAATTACATTTATCTTTCTTCTTCTGCCTTCTGTATTCAATTACATTTATGTTTCTGGCCTCTATTATACCTATGTTTGTGGCTTATATTGCATTTATGTGTCTGCCTTTTATTACACCTATGTTTCTATCTTGTATTACACTTATGTTTCTGACTTCAATTACACCTATATTTCTGGCTTCTATGACATCTATGTTCCTTCTTTCAATTACATCTTTGTTCCTGCCTTTTATCACACCTATGTTTCTATCTTGTATTACATCTATGCTTCTGGCTTCAATTACACCTATGTTTCTATCTTCTATTACACCTATGTTTCTGGCTTCAATCACATCTAGGTTTTAGCCTTCAATTACATTTATGTTTCTGGCCTCTATTATACCTATGTTTGTGGCTTATATTGCATTTATGTGTCTGCCTTTTATTACACCTATGTTTCTATCTTGTATTACACTTATGTTTCTGACTTCAATTACACCTATATTTCTGGCTTCTATGACATCTATATTTCTTCCTCCAAGTACATATTTGTTTCTGGCTTTAATTACACCTATGTTTCTTCTTTCAATTACAACATTGTTTCTTCTTTCAATTACAACATTGTTTCTTCTTTCAATTACAACATTGTTTCTTCTTTCAATTACAACATTGTTTCTTCTTTCAATTACATCTATGTTTCTGTCTTCAGTTACATTTACGTTTCTGGCTTCTATTACATCTATGTTTCTTCCTCCAATTACATATTTGTTTCTGGCTTTAATTGCAACTATGTTTCTGGCTTCAATTACACCTATGTTTCTTCTTTCAATTACAACATTGTTTCTTCTTTCAATTACATTTTTGTTTCTGGCTTCAATTACATCTTTTCTATTGGCTTCAATTAGACCTATGTGTCTTCAAATACACGTATATTTCTAGCTTCAAATACACCTACTTTTCTGGCTACTATTACATATATGTTTCTTCATTTAGTTACATTTATGACTCTGTCTTCAATCACATCTTCGTTTCTGACTTCAGTTACATCTACGTTTCTGGCTTCTATTACATCTATGTTTCTTCCTCCAATTACATATTTGTTTCTGGTTAATGTTACACGTGTGTTTCTGGCTTCAATTACTTATTTGTTTCAGCCTACAATTACATTTATGTTTCATCTTTAAATTACAACTGTGTTTATGGCTTCTGTTGCACCTATATTTCTGTCTTCTATTACAGCTATGTTTCTGATTTCAATTACATTTATGTTTGTTTTTCTTGTAGTACACCTATATTTCTGGCTTCTCTTACATTTATTTTTCTTCTTTCAATTACATTTATAGTTCTGTCTTCAATCACATCTATATTTCTGAAATCAATTACATCTATGTTTCTGACTTCTGTTACACCTATGTTTTTAACTTCTATTACATCTATGTTTCTGGTTTCTATTACACTCTGGTTCTGGCTTCTATTACGGTTATGTTTCTGGATTAAATTAGATCTATGTTTCTTCTTTCAATTACATCTTTGTCTCTGGCTTCAATTATACATATGTTTCTGGCTTATTTTACACCTATGTTTCTGGCTTATTTTACACCTATGTTTCTGGCTTTTATGACTTCTTTGTTCCAGCCTTTAATTAAATTTATGTTTCTTCTTTCAGGTACATATGTGTTTCTCTCTTCAATCATATTTATACTTCTGGCTTCAATTATATCTTTGTTTCTGGCTTCTGTTACACCTATGTTTTTGGCTTCTATTAATTCAGTTTCTGGTTTCTATTACACCTATGTTTCTGTCTTCTATTACAGCTATGTTTCTGGCTTCTATTTTTTCTTTATTCTGGCTTCAATGACATCTACTTTTCGTGTTTCAATTATATCTATGTTTCTGGCTTCTATTACATCTATTTTTTTAGTTATCTTCTTCATTTATGTTTCTTGAATCAATTACATTTATGTTTCTGGCTTCTGTTACGTCTATTATTTAGCTATCTTTTACATTTATGTTTCGGCTTCGAATTACATTTATGTTTCTGGCTTCTATTATATCTAATAATGGCTGGAGACGGCTTGAATGGGTAATGAAGAAAAACTTTAATATAAGTTTAACATAACAGCAAATGTACAACGTTTCGACAAGGTTTTGTCATCATTTTGTCTCCAGCCATTATTTGTCTCAAAGTGGGTTCCTCGTCATCGAATTTCTATTATATCTATTTTTCTGGACTATATTACACCTAAGTTTATTCTTTCAATTACTTTTTTGATTATGGCTTCAATTACATTTATGTTTCTATGTTCTCTTACACCTATGTTTCTCGATTCAAGTACATTTATGTTCTGGCTTTTATTACTTTTTTCTTTGAGCCTTCAATTACATTCATGATTGTTCTTTCAATTACATTTTTTCTGGCTTCTTAAATCTATGTTTCTTCTTTCAATTACATCTTCGTTTCTGCTTTCAATTACACCTATGATTCTAGCTTCAATTACAACCGTGTTTCTGATTTCAAGTACATTTATGTTTCTAACTTCTATTACATCTATATTTGTGGCTTCAATTACAATTATGTCTCTAGCTTTTGTTACACCTATGTTTCTGGCTTCTATTACATCTATGCTTCTGGCTTCTATTACACCTATGTTTCTGGCTTCTACTACATATGTGTTTCTTCTTTCATTTATATCATTTTTCTAGCTTTAATTACACCTATGTTTTTTTCAATTACATCTTTGTTTCTTGCTTCAATTACACCTATATTTCTAGCTTATATGACTTCTTTGTTTCTGGCTGCTACTACTTCTTTGTTTGAGCCTCCAATTAGATTTATAATTTTTCTACTTCTCTTTCAGCCTTCAATAACATTTATGTTTCTTCTTTCATTTACATCTGTGACCCTGGCTTGTATTACACCTACGTTTCTGGCTTCTATTAGTTCTTTGTTTCAGCCTTGAATTACATTTATGTTTCTGACTTCTGTTACACCTATGTTTCTTACTTTTATTACACCTATGTTTCTTACTTTTATTACACCTATGTTTCTGGTTTCTGTTACACCTATGTTTTTGGATTCAATTACATTTATATTTTCTTTCAATAACATCTATGTTTCTCACTTCAATTATATCTTTGTTTGTGTCTTCTGTTACACTCAAGTTTCTTGCTTCTGTTACAACTATGTTTTTGAGTTCTCTTACACCTACGTTTCTGCTTATATTACACCTACGTTTGTGACTTCTATCAGATCTATGTTTATGCCTTGAATTACATCTATGTTTCAGCTTTCAGTTACATTTATGTTTCAAGATCCTGTTATACCTATGTTGCTTCTTTCAATTAAATCTTTGTTTCTCGATTCAATTACATCTATGTTTCTGACTTTTATTGCACACATGTTTCTTGCTTTTATTACACCTATGTTGCTTATTTCTAATACATCTTTCTTTCTGGCTTCAATTACATCTATTTTTTGAGCTTTTGTCTATAT
Source organism: Limulus polyphemus (assembly GCF_000517525.1). Lineage (NCBI taxonomy): Eukaryota > Metazoa > Arthropoda > Merostomata > Xiphosura > Limulidae > Limulus > Limulus polyphemus. The sequence goes on along the minus strand of NW_013673061.1, from coordinate 29,969 downwards.
TAATGTTTCTGGTTTCTGTTACACCTATATTTCTTCAATCACAACTATATTTCTGGGTTCAATTACACCCATGTTTCTGGCTTCTATTACATCTATGTTTCTGGTTACTAATACACCCATGCTCTGGCTTCTATTACATCTATTTTTCAACTTTCTATTATATGTATGTTTGTAGCTTCTGTTACAATTATGTTTCTGACTTCGATTATATCTTTGTTTGTCTCTTCTGTTACAACCATGCTTTTGACTTCTCTCACACCTATTTTTCTGGCTTATATTACACTTACGTTTCTGGCTTCTATGACAGTTATGTTTTTGGCTTGAATTGCATCTATGTTTCTGACTTCTATTACACCTATGTGTCTTCTTTCATTTACATCTTTGTTCCTGGCTTCAATTACGGTTTCTGATTTCTATTACATCTATTTTTCTGGCTCACTTACATTTTCTTCAGCTTTCGTTTACATTTATGTTTCTGGCTTCTGTTACACCTGTGTTTCTTGATTCAGTTACATTTACCTTTCTGGCTCACTTACATTTTCTTCAGCTTTCGTTTACATTTATGTTTTGGCTTTTGTTACACCTGTGTTTCTGGATTCAGTTACATTTATCTTTCTGGCTTCTATTACATCTATATTTCTGGCTCACTTACATTTTCTTCAGCTTTCGTTTACATTTATGTTTCTGGCTTCTGTTACACCTGCGTTTCTGGATTCAATTACTTTATGTTTCTGGATTCTATTTCACCTATGTTTCTGAGTTTAGTGACACCTATGTTTCTGGCTTCAATTACTCCTATGTTTCTGGCTTCTATTACTTCTATTTATCTGGCTTTAGTTACATTTTTTTCAGCTTTCCTTTACATTTATGTTTCTGGCTTCTGTTACACCTATGTTTTGGGATTCAATTACATTTCTGTTTCTGGTTTATATGACATCTATGCTTCTGGCTTCATTTACATCTATCTTTCTGGCTTCTATTCCACCAATGTGTCTGGATTCTATTACACCTATGTTTCTGGCTTTTATTACTTCTTTGTTTCAGCCTTCAATTACATTTATATTTCTTATTTCAATTACATCTGTGTTGTCTGGCTTCTGTTACACTTATGCTTCTGGATTCATTAACACCTGTGCTTCTGGCTTTTATTACATCCATGTTTCTGGCTTCTATTACATCTATCTTTCTGCCTTCTATGACATCTATGTTTCTTCTCTCAATTATATTTACGTTTTTGACATCTCTTACACCTATGTTTCTGGCTTCTATTACATTTATGTTCCTTCTTTAAATTACATCTGTGTTTCTAGCTTCTGTTACACCAATGTTTCTATCTTCAATTACATCTTTTTTTCTGGCTTAAGTTACATCTATGTTTGTGTCTTCTATTACACCAATGTTTGACCCTTTAGTTACATTTGATTTCATTCCTTCAAGTCACTCGCTGAATCCTATTTTAGGCCGCACCTTTTTTTCACACTGAAGATGTTTGATTAGATATCATGACGTTTTTGTGGTGAATACACAACAAGTAAGAAGGTAACACACGATAGTGATCGACATTAGGTTTAGGATCGAAACCCTATTATTCGGAACAGAACTATAGTTTACAGAACCAACTAGATTCTTTAAAATATATAGCGGTAGTTTTCCTCTCTAAAACTATTTATAACTTCCTTTATAGTAACCCCATGTAATCTAGATTAACAGTTTCTTGTCATCACCTGCATGCACTCACTCGGTACAGTCGTATCAAGCATAATTAATTATGCTAATTGCTTAAGCTAATATAACGTGACGCTAAACGCTGTTTAATTAGGATAATTTCATAAAACTTAGGAAATCTGTGCTTAAAATTTGGCAATGAATAATCAATAATAACCATCCAGCCGTTGGATTCTTTTGAAAACTTGATCTAGAAGCTGATAATCTAGTTTGCTTGATTTGTGCATGTGTTTTCACTCTATAGATTTGCTGCTCTAAATCGGCCATCTTTAAGTTGAATGAAAAAAAAGAACTAAAAACGGTCCTCCTTTACTCATAGTTGAAACTGTAGTAAAACTTCTAGACCTATGGCTCACGTGACTTCTTGCGCAGGCGTGTGCAAAACATTTGGTCAAAATTGAGAGGTTTTTGTTGAATAACTTTGCACATGTGGCTTATATTTAGACCAAATTTGACACCTAATTGTAGGTTATGAAGATCTATCAGTGTACCAAACTTGAAAAAAAATCCATAAAATTAAGCATGTTTATGTATAAAGTAAAATTTCGGTGAGAACTAAATAAAGGAAAAAATTCAATCAAAATTGCTTTGAAATTTGCTATATGAAAATAGAGAGAATAAGATAATAAATTGAGATTGCCAAGCTAACCCAACAAAAAGAAGAATGACCCAAAAATGACAATGGGGTCAGGGCCAGCCGACACAAGCTGCCTAAATGTGATTAACAGAAAGGTGGCATGGTGCAGAAGGTGCCATGGACTATGACAAGTAAAAAGTGGTCTTGCTGAAACGCTATAAACTTACTGAAGAAGGTTTTCGTCGAAAGTACAGAGAAGTCAAACCTGAAACTGGAGAAACTGTACTTCAGTTTGTTGGATGTCTATGTCAATACTTCACCAGATGGATTGACATGGCCAAGTGTAAAAATAGTTTTAACGGACTGGCAGATCTATTAATACGTGAACAGTTCATGATTACGTGCTCAACTGTCATGTCACTGTTCCTGAAAGAGAGAGCAGGAAAAGAAGTGGACGAGATAATCAAGCTGGAAGAACAGTATATGGAAGCCCATGGAGAGATTATAACGGGCCAGTCCAAGAATATCCACTTAAAACCAAAACCAGTGGTGGCTGACCAGGAGCAGGAGTCTACCATAGGTGACAGGAGATTAACAGACAAATGGGAGAAGAGATGCTATATTTGTTATAAAATAGGGCACATTGCAAGGGATTGCAAGTCCATCATCAACAAGCAACAGCAGAAATCTTAACATAAAGCAGCTGGAGCTACTTACTAAGATAGTGCTGGTAAGAAACAAAAAAAAGTGTGACTGTCACTATGGATACTGCTGCCAGAAAAAAACAGGATCAACAAAACACGTCAGATTCGCCACAAGAATAAAGTGTCATTTCCATAATTGATCAGCGTACAACTAACGGTTAGCAAATGGATAAACATTACCAGTAATGATTGGAGCATGTTACAAATATCAATAGGTGCCAACAAATTACAACATGCCAATAGGTGAAGGCTATGTTGTGAACAAGAAAGTGAAGGTTCTACGAGACACTAGGTGCAGTAGAGCATCAGTGAGAACCAGTCTAGTATCTGATGATCAGCTGACAGGCAAAGTGCGCCTTTGCTTGCTAATTGATGGGACAATGAGAAAGTTTCCCATATCTAAAATAAGGGTGGATACTCCAGATTATGTAGGAGACCTTTAAGCAATGTGTATCAATGCACCAATATATGACTTGGTGACTGGAAACATACCAGGTACTAGAAATTTGGAGGAACCAGACAGAAAGATGAGTGATGTAGCATCTTTAATCATTATAAGAGCTCAAGGGAAGAAGATAAAACAAAATACCAAGCTTATTAAAGTCTCAAAAAGTGACATCCCAAATGTAGATTCACAGGATCTGAAGGTAGTACAGAAGAAAGAAAATTCGGGGCAGTGCCCGAAAGAAAGTGAAGCACAATACAAAATGTAAAGAGGCTTACAAAACACCGGACCATAAAGGAGTGTTTAACTGGACCTATCAAAGCAGTTTTACTAGTGAAGCGAAACACATCAAAGGCAATAAGAAGTACTTATATAACAAGAAGGACAAGGATCGACATTTCGAGGTCGGACAGGTCTTAATTCTGCTACCCAGAGCCAACAACAAACTCATCCGGCAGTAGAAAGGACCTTTGAAGTACAAGAAGTTATCAACAGAAGGTATTATAAAGTGAAAGTGGATAGGATTACCACAAAGTATACCATGCCAAACTGTTGAAGAGCTACTTCGACTGGGAAGAAGACCTTAGGGTGTAGTTATTGATCTACAGATGGACATTGCAGGTATGGCTGTAATAAGAGCAGAATCTGAAGACAACAGCTTCGTTATAAAAGATAAAGACCTACTAGGCCTAAGATCACTGGATGTAGATGAGTCGTAGAAGGACGTCAACATAAGTGAAGAACTGACTGGCAAGAAGAAGAAAGAGGTGCAAGCTCTATTGTGCCAGTATACAAATAGATTAGAAAAGACAGACCTCAGGCAACACTATAAGGTAGGTATAAAACAAACTACAGTCTAATATATAAGGCAGTTATAAAACAAACTACTAAACCACAGTCTAATATATAAGGTAGTAAAAACAAACTCCTAAATGCACACATCTTACTTTTATTTGCAAATGTGCGCACATTTCATGTGAATATATTTTAGTAGACATTTTGTACAACAAAATGTTAAAAGCTGATTAATGTTGTTAAAAAAGGTCTTGGGTTAGGTCGTAGAATAACATCGTAAGTTTAGTTATTGATAGTATTAAGTACGGTTTAGCAATTACTAAACTAAAGGAAAAACAACGTACACAGTTTATCGAATATAAACCATATTTAATAAAGGTTTAATTAATGTTAGGTCTAAGACAAGTGAACTTATAGAATTGCAGTTAGAATTCTCTTGTATTACTCTGGATATCAAATATTTAGAAAAATACTATTGCAATAAAGATACTAATTTGGTTGCAAATGTTTCAGAAATATTAACCAATCGCACCTAACTGCTCTTCTTAATGTATAGTTCCTAGATTCCATCATTGTTCTTACTTTTAATAATTAGAGCCTGAGTTAACAACTCATTTATTCCTAGCAAAAAAACGTTGGTAGAACAAGAAATGCAGACAACTTAAAACAGATATATGAAAGAGGCAGAGTGGATATATTTTGCACACCATGATTGAATGTGTAATAAGGTAATTACACAGAATGTTGAGAGTTTTAATAACTATTTTATATTGTTGTGTAACTGTTTGTTTGTTAACTTCCGGTATAAATGCTTTTCGAGGATCTTCAGCAATACAAGTCCTTTCTTGATTAAACCAGTTTATTCTTCCTCGATTCAAACTTTTAATACACAGAAGTTCCACAATCAATACGTTTCTCGTCACTTTAAACTTAACAAGTTTTATAATACACGCTATAAATCACAGCGATTCACAATTACGATAACTTCGCTCTCGATGAGTGCAAAGCACACACGTTACGGCTCACTAGCTCGAAATTAACAGAATCATAAATTACACTGAACTCAAAGTAACTACTGCTCTCTCTTCATTCATCCCTGCTGGCTTTCTCTGCCAGTCTTATATACTGCCCCGATCATTCGAGAAACTCATCACGCATGCTACCAGCGCCAACGTGCCAGCAGCGTCACGTGACTTCCGCTATCGTAACCCTACGCTTCGTTGCTATTCGTTCAATTACCCAAGTCTAACTATTGATTAGTAGCTCATTATTATTATTAATTAGGTACTATTTCCTAGGTAGTATTTATCCTACCTTTTTTTCTGCTAATGGTATAGGTCACTACACCATGACAACCGGACCTTGAGACCTTAAACTGTCGATATGTTTTCCATATTCCTCTTAATTAAAGTTAATGTAGGGAATATCTGAAGGTTACAATATTTTATCAGAAATGTTTTTGTGTCTACGGAAAAGAAATCCCGATTTAACACCAAACTGAACGTCGGACGTGAGTCAGTTGCCTAAGTTGTGATAGTTATGTCGCTAGTACGTGAGTCAGTAGCCTGAGTTGTGATAGTTATGTCGCCAGTACGTGAGTCAGTGGCCTGAGTTGTGGTAGTTATGTCGCTAGTACGTGAGTCAGTTGCATAAGTTGTGATAGTTATGTCGCTAGTTCGTGAGTCAGTAGCCTGAGTTGTGATGTTATGTCGCTAGTATGTGAGTCAGTTGCTTGAGTTGTGATGTGATGCCGCTAGTACGTGAATCAGTAGCCTGAGTTGTGATAGTTATGTCGCTTGTACGTGAGTCAGTAGCCTGAGTTGTGATAGTTATGTTGCTAGTACGTGAGTCAGTAGCCTGAGTTCTGATAGTTATGTCGCTAGTACGTGAGTCAGTAGCCTGAGTTCTAATAGTTATGTCGCTAGTACGTGAATCACTAGCTTGAGTTCTGATAGTTATGTCGCTAGTACGTGAATCAGTAGCCTGAGTTCTGATAGTTATTTTCAGAATATTACAAAAATTCACTTTCCACGAAAAAATTTACGTCTACTTTCAGGAAGTTACTATTGGCTCTCGAAAACTAAATGTAGATTCATTGATATTTTGCGCATGCGTATTTTTGTTTGAATTTTAATTTACGGTTTAAACGCCGTAACCTATCGAAGCATTACAATCCAATAGATCTGATATTTGTAATAAAAATCACGTAAATTTCAAATGTTTTTACATATTTTTTTGTGATTTTTATTAAAAATCTTAAGCCTGTTGATTTTATTACTCAATGTATTTTTATCTAATATTGTAGCTTTTCTTGTGAAGGAAGAATATTTAAATGATTAAGTATGGAGTGTTTCTGTTTCCAATTTTTAGTTACATTTATTATTGCAATATATATTTGTTCTGTGCAAACATAAGCTAAGCCTTTCTTACATTAATATACAATTTACATCATTCGCACGGTTTAGTAGCACATGTTTTGTTTGTTTGTGTCATGTGTGTAAATTATTTCTGATCTTTAAGACAATATTTAAAAACTCTTCGCATTTACGTGTTTAAATTGGTACTTGAAACCTGAAATACAAACCGACAACAATTATATAATTTGTTGGCATCGGCAAGAATATCGTGTCACAAAATAAACAAATATCGCTTGGTTTTCCGTAAAGTCAAGCAATAATGACGTAAGATATCAAAGCTCTTTTAACATATTGTTACGACAGCGGAAGTCACGTGACCCTGCAGGCGTATTGGCGCTGGTGGCGTGTGCGAGGAGTTTCTTGAATGATCGTGAACTTCCTAATTTGTTCGGGACGCCCTCTTTTTTTAGTATATAAGCCCGGCAAATAAAGAATAGAGAGACAGATAGATTGAAGATAGAGATAATTGAGTCAATCGAACAGTAGGCACCGAAAGTAAAGTGTGTGAATCACTGGGATTTATAGCGTGTGTTATAAAGGTTGTTAAGTTTAAAGTGACTGTGGAAATTATGTGTATTACAAAGTTGTATCGAAAAACAATAAACTAGTTTTCACTAAGAAAGTACTTGTATCGCTGAAGTTCTTTGGAAAGAATTTATATCGGAAATTAACAAACGTACAGATACGTAACAATATCTTCAAAGTTAACAGCTTAGAACGTCAATCAACTAAATGGCACGTGCCTTACGAATCACGTTATGAAGTTAATGGCTGTGTAATATTTCTGTGTTAAAGACTAATTCTTAAAATCATTTCGTTATTTTCTAGTCATTGAAGATGCTGCTAATGACCTATTCTTATTTCATTACAAATCATTGAAAAGTTAGACTTGTACTTTCTCTTGGTTGAGGCAAACAGTAATTGTTTTTTCTGACCACCACAGCCAGCGTACTGTAATCACAAAACGGAAATTATTCTTCAGTGCTCTGGTTCAATTTCACGCTTCGTAAAATCTGTATAAGAATAGTTAATTACATTGCAGTCAGTTTCATTGATACTAACAGTTTCTTCTTTTGGCATTATTAATCTACCTCAAATTGCCTGCTTACGAAGATTAGGCCTTTTTTTCACTCTAAATTTCTGAAACACCTATATGAATATTAACAATTTAAAATTTTGAATTTTGTAATTAAATACTTCAAAACAAAAGTATAAATACGTCTCAATGCTTATCTGAATGCTTATTTCTACTAAAGAAGTAATTTTATTACATTATGACAGTGTTATGACAGCGGAAGTCACGTAACGCTGGTAACACGTAATGAGTATCTAGAAGGTTCATTAAGGCTCGGGACGCCCTCTATTTTGTATATATAAGACTTGCAAATAAAGCAGGGAAGAATATAGTTGCAGATTGAAGATATAGACACGGATAATCGAGTCAAGCGGGCGCCTTAAGTAAAGTGCGTGAAACGTTGTGAATTCTAGCGTGTGTTTAAGTTAAAGTGACTGTGGAAATTAAGTGTATTGCAAAGTTGTATTAAGAAAGAATAAACTAGATTTATTTAAGAAAGGACTTGTATAACTGAAGTTTTTCAGAAGAAATGTTTACGTGAAATTAACAAACGACCAGAGACGTAACATATTGGTGTCAGAGAGTAGGGCGGAAAACAAAAGATGGAAACGAGAAGTGCCAAATCCTACTACGGCTTAGCAGATTTGATGGCAGCAATACAACAACAACAAAAGAAACAAGAGGAACGAGAAAATAAACAAGAAAAGAGACTACAACAGTGGTTGGAGGAAAAGAAAAGAAACAAGAGGAACGAGAAAATAAACAAGAAGAGAGACTACAGCAGTGGTTGGAGGAAAAAGTAAACAAACAAGAGAGATTACAGCAGTGGCAAGAAAACCTGCAACAGTAGTAGCTCGAACAGCAAAATAAAAAAAAGAAGAGATTACAGCAGTTGTTCGAGGAAAAAGAAAGGAAACAAGAAGAACGAGAAAATAAACAAGAAGAGAGACTACAGCAGTGGTTGGAGGAGAAAGTAAATAAACAAGAGAGATTACAGCAGTGGAAACTAGAACAAGAAAGGAAACAGGAAGAAAGTCTCCAACAGTTGCAGGAAAGTCAACAGCAACTACAGGAAAGTCAAAATCAGTGGCAAAAAG
>NW_013673061.1:18852-20470 GCF_000517525.1 Limulus polyphemus | reverse complement strand
AGCTCTTGAATTTGAATCCTACGTTAAGTCCAGCACAGAGATACCACGGTTGATTCAAGACCAGAAAAGGGCAGCTTTCAGAGAAGTTTGAGAGACTTTGCTGGCACTGTAATAACCCTGGGCACAAGAGAGCTCAATGCTGGCAACTTTAACACAGAGAAGATGCCACGGCAGGAAAGGCTGCTATCCAGAATGGTTGTTGTAACTGTGGAGATCAAGGACATATGAGGAGCCAGTGTAAGTGTAGTGGTTGGTACTGAGGGACGCCCACCAACCCCATCGTGAAAGTCCCAACAGCTAAGTGTAAAATGGCAAGCACACATAGTGTCTATGCAACAGGGAAGCTGGGTGGGCAAAGGTGCGACTTTGTCATAGATTCTGCATCGCAGGAAACCCTTGTGAGTATCAAGGTGCTGGATCACAAACGAGTACCAGAAGCTGTACAGAAGCTCTTTGGTGTGACATGATATTATGTAAGGTTTTGGGGACCGGTGTGGGTAACTAATGAGCTCATGGGCATAAAGAACAGACAGAACGTATACTTGGGTGACATTAAATACCAATGCATATTAGGATTGGACTATTTAATACCGAGGAAGTGTGTAGTTAACTTCGATAAAATGACGATTGGAAACAACAAAGGCCAAATTCCAGTAAGTGTTGCTGCATCTGTTGATTTGCATGTCACAGCACTTAAGTCAACTACAATACCCCCTATGTCAGAGAATATAATTTGGTTTGGAATAAAAGATCATCCCCAAGGAAGCCCGATGCTTGTGGAAGCAGTGGAAGACCCATCCAGGCCAGCAGATATGAAGATTGGAAAATCACTTGTGGCAGGTCATCAAGTAGTACCCATAACAGTGGCCAATTTCTGTAAATGTGCGCAGACACTTAAGGAAAGGGCATTGTTTGGTGTGTGCCAGGAGGTAGAGACAGTCAATGTTAAGGCAAGAAATATAACCATAAAGAAAGGACATCTACTCTCAGAACATTTAACTGACCTCTATAAGAAGAGCACAGTCTATTTGTCATCATCACAGGTTCTTCAGGTTATGGAACTTTTGGCAAATCATGCAGACGTCTTTTCGAAAGAGGTCATGATCTTGGCTGCACAGACCTTGTGTAGCACAGAAAAAAACACAGGCAATCACCGTCCAATAAAGATCCCCCCAAGAAGAATAGCTCCAGCAAAGGGACAAGAAATGGAGAAGGTCATGGATGGCCTAATTAAGGAAAGGATGGTCGAGAAATCAGGTAATCCCTGGTCAGCTCACGTCGTGTTAATTCAGAAGAAAGATGGGACCCAACGTTGCTGTGTGGACTTAAGGGCTCTTAACAATATAACCGAAAAAAGACTCACACCTACTGCCAAGAATTGATGATACTCTTGATGCCCTAAGTGGAGCCAAATGGTTTTCAACTCTGGACTTAAAGTCGGGTTTCTATCAAGTGAAAATGGCTGAAGCATATACACCTAAGACTGCATTTAGTTATGTCCAAGGTCTCTGGTAATACCGTGTGATGCCATTCGGGCTTAGCAATGCTCCAGCAAAATTTGAGAGGCTGATGGAAAGATTACTGGAGGGCCTACAATGGAGGATAGCCCTAGTGTACC
>NW_013673061.1:16672-17910 GCF_000517525.1 Limulus polyphemus | reverse complement strand
TAACTTTGAATCAGCTGTGTTCCATGAATGCTGCAAGTTGTTTGGCATACGAAAGACCAGAACAACGCCAGTCTGATGGGATGGTAGAAAAGTACAAATGGACGCTGGGACAGGAATTAGCAAAATTTTGTAATAGCCGCCAAGATGACTGGGATGTCTTACTCCCTCTACTGTTGATGGCATATAGAACAGCAGAGCATGAAGCCACTGGATACACTCCAGTAAAGTAGATATTTGGTCGGGAACTTCGGTTGCCAGTGATCTGTTAACAGGACGCCCACCTTATGAAGAGTTGCCTGAAAATGTGTCAGAGTTTTGTGAAAGTGTTATCGGAAAGGATGGATGATATTTACCATCAAGTGCGTTCAAACTTGAAAACGTCTGCTGATTCCATGAAGTTATGTTATGATAAGAGATCTACTGAAGTCAGCTTTGTACCAGGAGACAAGGTGTGGTTGTATAATCCCAGGAAAACCAAAGGGAAGTCTCCTAAGTTGTCTTCTCCATGGGAAGGCCCATATAACATAGTGGATCGTCTCTCAGACGTGACTTTCCGGATAAAATGTGGTCGGCGAGGTAAGCCAAAGGTGGTGCATGCCAACAGGCTTTGGCGTTATCATGGTCCAGGACATTTCAGTTGGGACGAAGTGGACAACAGAACAAATGACGCTGCTGAAGACGTGCCACCTGAAGAAGCCACTGTCAAAAAAGAAACTCTTCTCAGTTTTGAGAAGGGAAACGGTGAAGCTCTTGATGAAGTTACTACCACTGATGTCCTTATTACCAATAATAGGACAATTCTTGATGGAGCAGATGAACCTCACGTGAAGCAGAAGCCAACGAGACAGAGACCAGTACGGAAGAAGATACGTCTCATAAAATTAAAAGACTTTGTTGTATTTTAATTTTGTGTTTGTAAATTCTGTACATTTAATTAAGTTACTGTTAATTATATATTGGTTTAATTTAAGTGGCTATTGTTCGAGACGAACAATACTAAGAAAGGGGCAGTGTTACGACAGCGGAAGTCACGTGACTCTGGTAACACGTCATGAGTTTCTAGAAGGATCATGACGTTTCCTGGCAACTCTAGTCTTTTCTAGGCGCTCTTTATTTTAGTATATAAGCCCGGCAAATAAAGCGGAGAAAAATTGCAGATTGACAGATATAGAGGTATTCAAATTCGATGACGAGGAACCCACTTTGAGACTAATAATGGCTGGAGACGGCTTAAATGG
>NW_013673061.1:11355-16337 GCF_000517525.1 Limulus polyphemus | reverse complement strand
TTACCCATTTTAAGCCGTCTCCAGCCATTATTAGATATAGAGGTAGATAATCGAGTCAAGCCGTATGTAAAGTGTGTAAATCGCTGTGGATTATAGCTAAGTTAAAGTGACTGTGGAAATTCTGTGTATTACAAAGTTTGTAAGGAGAAAGAATAAACTAGTTTTAATAAGAAAGGACTTGTATCGCTGAAGTTCCTCGGGAAGAATTTATACCGGAAATTAACACACGAGAAGATACACAACACAACGTTAAGCGTCCCTTATGTGACGTCATTTTAGTGTCACGTGAAACTGGTAACACGTGATGAGTTTCTAGAAGGATCAGGGAACATCACCGATAATCCAGTATTTGCTAGACGCTCTCTATTCCTGTATATAAGCGCGCCAGATAAAGCGAGACAATTTAATCGAAAATGGATAATTACAGACAGGCAGAGAGAGAGACTGACAATTGAGTCAAGCGCGGTAGTGATCGTAAGTAAAGTGCGTGAATCGTTATGAATTATAGCGTGTTTTTAACTTAAACTGACTGTGGAAATTCTGTGTATTATAAAGTTGTATCGAGAAATAATAAACTAGTTTTAATTAAGAAGGGACTTGTATCGCTGAAGTTTCTCGAAAGGAATTTCTACGGGAAATCAACAAACGAATAGAGACGTAACAATATCAATTACAGCACTTCGGCCCCTGCCATCAGAGTTTTTAAGGCTAAAGTCACCTGACCGAAATTTGCTGAACCATCGTTGACACTTACGAACGTTTAAAACATTTCCATAAACTTCTTTGATATTCTTTGTGCCTACAGAGGCGTTGTTTCCCTTCTTGTATTCGTACATCATTACATTCCGAATGTGTGTCTCGTCGAGTGCCATCAGTATAAGGGATTAGAGTATACTGAACTTTAGACATTATATAGGCTACACTAACGTGAGGTTTAGGCGGTTCGTTTAACTATTGTACGTGATGTAAGTTTTTTGGGGAGAGTTAATGTAAATGTTCCAAAACGAGACATTAATTTTTTGACGACCTAATATTTTACAAAAAAGTAGTTGTAGTTATGCACAGAATATAAGGAGTAAATAAATGTATATATATATATAAACAGAGAAAATGGAAAATTATCAAGATATTAAGCAGTCTCCCAGTGGATCAGCGGTAAGTACACGGATTAATGGTGTGGTGTTGCCCCAAAACATTTTAAAAAACAAAAACAGCTCTGTACATTTTTGAGATGATGCTCTTACTACCATCTAGTAGTAGAAATATGAAACTAAACAATTCTGTATCTCTGTGTGTTAAATGAACAAAGTACTATAAATAACATCAGTTTAGCAAGTGAAAAAATTAATACTGTTTACGCTGTTACATAAAAAATATTAGTTTCAAAAATCTGCTTAAGATTACTTGATTTACGGTATTCAGTCTATAGTTAATAGTTTTAAAACATCAAATTAATTTAATACATTAAATCTTCTGATGGGGAGCACATCTCCATTATTTTACAAATCCTTAATGGCCCGAGTCTATGCTCTTGCTGCCATCTAGTAGCAGAAATACGGAACTAAACCATTCTGTATCTCTGTGTTAAAAAGAGCAACAGTGTACTAAAATAACATCAGTCTTCAATTTAATAAGTCAAAAAATTAAAACTGTTTATGTTTTTGCTGAGAAAAATGAGATTATATATCAGAGCCGGCGCTAAGGGGGTAGGCCGTGCACCTCCCAAATTTCACTCTGACCATTCTCCCAAGCGGTTTAAAAATCATATTACCAATTGTAAAATATCGTACGATTCGTTTCATATCGCTAAGAGCTAGCTTTGATGAGAGTAACGTGTTTGCTATATTAACATTAGTCTGTAAATCCATATCACTGTATGGTGGCTCCCTCAGGTGAGAAGAACTTGAACCGGACCTGAAGTGTGTACAAATTTACAGGTGTTTTTTTGTTAAAGTAGGGTAATTACTTACTAATTAAACTTTTAAACTAGAATGTATTAACCAATTCATGATTTATTGACGAGAAAGTAAACCAGAACATGCTAGCTACCTATTGATTGAATACTGGCAAGCTATTAAAGCGCACTGCTTTAACTAATACTGACAGAAACACTAAACCAGAAAGGGCACACAAACACATATACAAACACATACATACATATGCATACACATACAAATACATACATACATATACAATCACATACATACATATACAAACACATACATACATATACAAACCCATACATACACATACATACATATACAAACACATACATACATATGCATACATATACAAACACATACATACATATACAAACACATACATACATATGCATACATATACAAACACATACATACATATGCATACATATACAACCACATACATACATATACAAACCCATACATACACATACATACATATACAAACACATACATACATATGCATACATATACAAACACATACATACATATACAAACCCATACATACACATACATACATATACAAACACATACATACATATGCATACATATACAAACACATACATACATATGCATACATATACAACCACATACATACATATACAAACCCATACATAATGTATGCATATGTATGTATGTGTTTGTATATGTATGTATGTGTTTGTATATGTATGCATATGTATGTATGTGTTTGTATATGTATGCATATGTATGTATGTGTTTGTATATGTATGTATGTGTTTTTATATGTATGTATGTGTATGTATGGGTTTGTATATGTATGTATGTGGTTGTATATGTATGCATATGTATGTATGTGTTTGTATATGTATGCATATGTATGTATGTGTTTGTATATGTATGCATATGTATGTATGTGTTTGTATATGTATGCATATGTATGTATGTGTTTGTATATGTATGCATATGTATGTATGTGTTTGTATATGTATGTATGTGTTTTTATATGTATGTGATACAAACACATACATACATACATATACAAACATATACAAACACATACATACATATACATACACATACAAACACATACATACATATACAAACACATACATACATATACAAACACATATATACATATACAAACACATACATACATACATATACAAACATATACAAACACATACATACATATACCTACATATACAAACACATACATACATATACAAACACATACATACATATGCATACATATACAAACACATACATACATACACATACATATACAAACACATACACAACATATAGAAACACATACATATACATACATTTACAAACACATACATACATACATATACAAATGCATACAAACATATATGTATATATGCTTTTATGGAGATTTTTGTCACCGATAAAGGTTTGAGTTAAATGTATGGAACACTACCTTTATTAAATATGTGCAGTGTATTTCCTGTTTTGTCATGTAGCGAAAGACAGTGTGCAATGATTACTTTCTTTAACAAATGCTACGTCTAGAAAATCAGAAATGTTATGAAAATGATCTGGAAAGTGTAAGGAAAACTTTTATTTTCGTTTGTACTGGAATATAAATATTATCATCTTTTTGTCTTCAGTTTGGCCGAAACTTGTTTAATATTGTGGTTATTACTTATTTATTGACAAATTTGTCAGTGGCTATATCATCATATGGTTTCTACATCAGTAAATGGCTTTTATGGAACTTGTTCAAATATTGTACCATTCCCTACACCACTATTTAAGTTATAAAGGAACAAAACATATTCAGATAATCTGTGAACAAAACCTTCTGACATAAACACACAGTTTGTATAAATCACTTTGTAACACATAAAAATCATACAGAAGTATATCATTAAGATTATTATGGAAGACAAAAGAAAGTTTCTGGTTAAAGAATGTATTTTATTATAATAAGTTTGATAAAAATTATTTACAACTTCTGTTTTATAAAATTTGAAATACACCTATAATATCCAAAGT
Source organism: Limulus polyphemus (assembly GCF_000517525.1). Lineage (NCBI taxonomy): Eukaryota > Metazoa > Arthropoda > Merostomata > Xiphosura > Limulidae > Limulus > Limulus polyphemus. Next base: position 12,375 of record NW_013673061.1, on the reverse strand, counting down.
TGAAAATTTTGGACTTCTTGAAGATTTATTTTTAAAATAATATAACTGTCTTTAGTTATTTTTTAATTAAAAATTAAAGATGTACAAAAAATCCTCCTGTTGGTCATTTACAAAATCTACACAATATGATATTCAAAAGTTATTTTTTAACAACCATTTAAATATCAAATTTACAACAAGCTAGCAATAATGCATTTTTTTTTATAAAGGTTAGTGGCTATTTATACTGAATAAATTCAAATGTTCTGACACTAGAGATAAAAAACATGTTACATCTTTAGAAAATTATTCTCAAACAGTATTTTACCTACAGCTGTAGAACTATATTCTAGCACAGAAATAAATTCATATTATAACTTTTAAAACAATGTATTAGACTTTGTCCTTATAAGCCACCAGGATGGAGTAAAAAGTCACATTTCAAACATACGTAGCATGTACGCAGGTTGATTAATACTACTGGAAATAGAAGCTTATAACTCTATGCTTCATTTGTCAGCATCTCTTCAATAGCTGATATGACAGAAGGGCTGTAGTAGTAACAGGCTAGAGTTATATTCACCAGTTAAGCTGAATTATCTTCTGTTATATGAATAAAAACCTTATAATCCAAGTGCTCTCGATAGGTGGACCTTTCTTCTGAAATCTTACTAAAGTGCTCGGGTTATAGGGTTTTTATTCATTTCTATCAAGACTTCTTCAACTTACGTGTTTGTCTAATATCATGAATCATATTATATTGTATTCAGGGAGGAAAACACTGATAATTTAACCTAATAGAAGGGTTGTATCAGTCTACACCTGTACAGTAATCAGGTAAGCTGTCTGACCATTGAGAGGTGATATCTTTACTAAAAGAAGGGTTGTATCAGTCTACACCTGTACAGTAATCAGGTAAGCTGTCTGACCATTGAGAGGTGATATCTTTACTAAAAGAAGGGTTGTATCAGTCTACACCTGTACAGTAATCAGGTAAGCTGTCTGACCATTGAGAGGTGATATCTTTACTAAAAGAAGGGT
>NW_013673061.1:8750-10630 GCF_000517525.1 Limulus polyphemus | reverse complement strand
ACCCTTCTTTTAGTAAAGATATCACCTCTCAATTTTCAGACAGCTTACCTGATTACTGTACAGGTGTAGACTGTACAACCCTTCTTTTAGTAAAGATATCACCTCTCAATGGTCAGACAGCTTACCTGATTACTGTACCTATTGAGAGGTGATATCTTTACCAACAGAAGCGCTGTATCAGTCTATACCTGTACAGTAATCAGGTAAGCTGTCTGATTATTGAGAGGTGATATCTTTACTAACAGAAGGGCTGTACCAGTCTACACCTGCACAGTAATCAGGTAAGATGTTTGATTATTGAGAGGTGATATCATTACTAACAGAAGGGCTGTACCAGTCTACACCTGTACAGTAATCAGGTAAGTTGTCTGACTATTGAGAGGTGATATCTTTACCAACAGAAGGGCTGTACCAGTCTACACCTGTACAGTAATCAGGTAAGATGTTTGATTATTGAGAGGTGATATCTTTACTAAAAGAAGGGCTGTACCAGTCTACATCTGTACAGTAATCAGATAAGCTGTCCGATTATTGAGAAATTAATGTTCAGTTAAAGGTATAACTATCAAACTGTACGTGCAGCACAATATTTTTAAACCTGCTATAAAATTCTTTAGTAATTAACGGTTAGAATGAAAAACACATGTTAAAATTAGCAACACATATATCTACTTCCTAGCTAATGTTTTCATTTTCTTCAACTAGAAACGAGACAGACTAATGAGAAATTCCTTCATATATCTTCTCTATGAAGGTCATATTTATACACACGTTTTATGTGATAGTTTAATAAATATTTTACTTTAGTGCCTTAGTAGCATGAGATGAAATAGATTGTAATTCAATTATAAAGTTAAAAGATTAAAACCTTCAAAAATCAACCATATTAGGCATATTGTGTATTTACTACCGTTTTTAGTAATGTAGAAATTTTGAAAATTTATATTTACTTAGTTTCTGCGCAGTCGTAGCTGCATCAAGTGGTGCAAGAAGTCATTAACATTACTTTCTTCTGGTTGCTTCGTTTTTATTATCTTTAGTATTGTTGTCTTTTCTGCCTGAAAAGATATTTCAGTATTGTAAGAAACATCCGGGTTAATCGGACTGACACCATAATACTCTTTGCTGGCCAGTTATAATGTTTACTAAAAGGGAAGAAAGATCATAAGGTGACGTCATCTACTGGACAAAGAATGCGAGTTTACATGCTAAATTCAAGTGTCCTTTTCTAGTTCAATTTTCTACTGGATGATCTGAGAAGAGGACCTGCTTTTTGGAGATAAGTTTGCTTAGTTCAATCTTGAGAGAAAGAAGGCTGTGGAAAAAAAAATTGGCCAATTTCTAATTGTCCAACTTTTTTTTCATACTTAAAAAGGAACTCAGTCCAATTATCTCATGCAGAAACTCTCCTTGATTCTTGGAGAAATCTGCTGCTATGTGCAGGTCTATCTCATATTTTTAGGAAATCAAAATACTTGGGAATATTTAAACAATGTATCCTTTTTGTGAATATTAGAAATATGTAAAACTTCGAAACTTTCCAATGTAAAACCGTAGAAAAATTTAAGAGCCACTCCTATTGTTTAAGCAGAAAATTGAAAATAAATATAAATCTGAAGTCAAAAACTCCTTTTTTAATATTTTGTCTTTGGAAAGTCTGAAAGATGTACCAGGGTAAGTTTCTTTGGATCACAGCTGTAACTAGGGGTGTTAGATTCCGTCTAATGTATTAAACGTTTAAACTTGAAAAACGTTTTTAAAAGTTTAAACTCTATTATATTCATTTAGTAAAACACTGAGAAAATGTTAATACTTTATTCGTTTCGTTTTTCCTGGCAGTTATTTTGATTTAAAAATAATTAGCTCCTAAGAAATAATTA
>NW_013673061.1:6236-8661 GCF_000517525.1 Limulus polyphemus | reverse complement strand
TAGGATAATTAATTAATATATATATATACAATCGAAATAGTGTACTTAAGTGTTGTTACACTCACAAAAAAGAAACCTATCATTCTGTAGGTATTTGAAGAACTTGTAGCATTTCGCCACAATTTAATTCTTCGTATTTTTAAACAAATGTTTAAACAACTCTATTCAAATATTACAATAGAACTAAAATTATACTATTATTATCCATCATCAGTCCTAGTTGTCAATATTATGTCATAACGGATAATGTCTGTGGACATAGCACCCAAACGCGTTGGGGATATTTCATGTATCCGACAATATATATATATCTAAATTCTGTACATATATAAAAATAGTCAAATAATGCATAATTTTATATGGGGCTCGCTCCCCTGTCCTCCGCGCTAGATCCAGCAGGATACCTTATGTTGATGTTTTTTTAACATTATTCCCACACTGTCCCTGTAACTAAGCGCTGCAGAGTACAGCCTATATTTTACCTTTTCATTTCCCTTCATATCAAAATATACATAAAGAGGGATTCACTTACTTCGATCTCTTCAAGGCAACATGGTTATAGCCTGATCACTTTCACATGAGTTTGTTGTATCTCTACGCAGCACGACATTATGCTGATGGTGTGTAAAAGAAATAGTTCCAAATAAAAGCAATTAAACTATCCTTTCTTAAATTAATTGATATATTTAGAAAACCCGATTACTGTTTTTGGGTGCTTTGTTTTATTTAGATATATCCATAATTTCATGTATTTTTTGTTCGTTACTGTTATATATTCCATTTTGTAGTCATATCTATTTGTTAAATGTATAATTTGTTAGTAATTGTTAGCGATATAAGGAATTTATTCAAAACTGAGTGACAACATGACGTGTTTTTTTTTGTGTGTTTTTTAACGGCATTAGGTCTCTTCACTTTATAAACAAGCTTCGCTATCTAGCCACTTACCAGTGATAAATTATCACCAAATTCTTTTTCAACTTAGTATTTTAGCATTCCCTTAAAACCTATGTTGTAAAGGAAATATCGTTTTATCAGGGAGAACCGAAGTTTCTACCCGCAGGGTGTTCCACAAGTCTGGACCCCTAGGAAAAATACACATTGTATTCTTAATTTATTCATTATTCAAATTGCATGCCGTTAACACATACCAATTCTTGGTAAACTGTGTCATCAGGGTATTTTCTTTCCTGAAATATCTACAACGGACATTAGAAATGTGTTAGTTTAAGAATATATGTACATTTTCCCTATGAGTACATACTTCTGGGACACCCTGTACAAAACAATAAGGTCCAAAAGCATCGCATTGGAGCACCTTAAATAGCTTCATATCCTTTCGTAGAAGTTGAAAACAGTCCAGCATCCTTCTTCTGCATCAGAGGTGCAAAGATTTTAACAAGTCTAGTTTTCAGTCCGTGATTGGTGACCTTCTGCTGCCCACTGGTTTGAGATTGATTAGTAAGTTCGCACGGGGCTAGAACAGACACCTCTATGTCTTCTTCAATGGTGTTCATCATGGCAAACACTTGAAACTCACTTTTCCCATGAAGAGACCTTCCATTGATGTGAGTAACCACTGTTCCTTCCTTTAATCCAGCCTTAGCTGCTGAGCTGCCCTTTGTGACATTCTGGAAATATAACTTTAAACATGATTTGTATACTGTGACATTTGAAAACTTAAACTAGCTGTAATATTAATTTGTTTTACTAACAAATCAATGAGATAGATTTAAAAGTTACATGAAGCTACTATAAGTTTTACTGCCTTTGAAACGTAGAGCTGGTTAATATATTTTTGGTAAACTATACTTGAATATTCGTCTTTATTATTCTTTGCTATGTTCTTTCATTGCCAGGTTCTTTTAAATTATCCAGTTAGAATAATTTAACGTCCAGTCCACGTAATAATCACAGCTTAGTTCATTATCTCCTACGAGCTTAAACACATATATACCGTCGTAAAATAAATCAACTTACTTGATAGCTAGACAGCAAGCACAGATTCAAATACATGACGATAATACATTGTCTGATTCAAAACCCTATCTTGATAATAACTATCCAAACTTCACAACTATCTATAATTTATAATCTAACTTCAAATATACTGAAAAACTTGACAACACATCATTAGAACTTTATAGGAGTTGTAGCTTCCTGATTTGGTATTGCATATGCCTCAGGCCACTTGGTGAAATAATCCATCACCACACAAATGTACTTGTTTCCAGCGCGAGTTTGGGGCAAAAGACCAGCAATGTCAACGGGTACTCTTTTCTTTGGTTCACCAACTTGATATAACTTCATTGGAGCACGTCCCTTATGCTTGGGTCCCCTTTTTGCACAACATGTACTGTATGTCCTGCACGATTCTTCTACACCTTGCCTCATACCTATCCAGTAAAATATCTGCCATAGGTGG
>NW_013673061.1:1452-5466 GCF_000517525.1 Limulus polyphemus | reverse complement strand
ACACTTACCGTAATTTGGCCTTTGTTGTTCCCAAACGTCATTTTATCAAAGATAACTACACACTTCCTCGGTAGTAAGTAGTCCAACCCTAATATGCATAATGTCCTGTCACACTACAGAGCTTGTGTAGTGCTTCTGGTACTCCTTTGTGCTCTAGCAACTTGATACTCACAAAGGTTTGCTGAGATGCAGAATCTATGACAGAGTTGCACTTTTGGCCATCCAGCTTTCCTGTCACATAGACACTATGTGTGCTGCCCATTTTACACTTAGCTGTTGGGACTTTCACAATTTGGTTTGGTGGGCGTCCATCAACACCAACCACTAGTGGTTTCCCCGAGGTTGACTTATTGGTAGTATTCTTCTTACATTGGCTCCTCATATGTCCTGGCTCTCCACAGTTCCAACAACCTTTTTGGGTAGCAGCCTTTCCTGCTGTGGCATCTTCCCTGTGTTGAAGTTTCCAGCATTGAGCTCTCTTGTGCCCAGGTTTGTTACAGTGCCAGCAAAGTCCCTCAAACTTCTCTGAAAGCTGACCTTTTCTGGTCTTGAATCCTAACGACTGTACCAACCTTGGTAGTTCTGTGCTGGACTTAACGTAGGATTCAAATTCACGAGCTCTGGCCATTGCATCCTGCTTAGTAGAGGGGTGTGTTTGCTTTACTTACATCTTCAGTTGTCGACTTTCCAAGGCGTCTACAAACTGATCCCTCAGTAACAGCTTGAGGACATCGTGCGGTGCAGTTGGGTAGGCCTTGTGTGTCATACTTTCTGAATCCTGTGCCAGCTCTTAGTCCTAAATCTAGCCCTGTAGACCTTGGACTGATTTTGAGTTCCATACCTGAGTTATAGAGCAACTACCAGTGCTCTGTAGTTATGCGTGTCATCTGCTGACAACTGTCCAACTATTTCCAGTGGTTGTCCCTTCAGGCTCGTTGCCAGGTACACTGCTTTTTGCTTCTCTGTCCATCCATTCATTTTTGCCAGGAGCTCAAACTGAACTCTATATGCTTCCCACGGTGCCTTCCCATCGAATTCCTGGGGCTTCCTTCGCACTAGATCACCCCTATTGCTGACACTCATGTCTGGAATGTGACTTCTGGCAGGACTGAAGATGTCTGCATTAGGGTTTAGCTGCAGAGTCTGGAAGGGGCTTCCTGTTGTCTGGGGCTGATTAGATCCATGGCTAATATATCCTCCTTGTGTAAAAGACAGTAAATCGTCCTTTAATGTATTTAATTCACTTTGAAATTTACTAATCTTTTCCATTTGTACTTCTTGTTTCCTTTCTTGTTCCAACTGCCACTGGTACTGGTTTTCTTGCCATTGCTATAGTCTCTCTTCTTGTTTATTTATTTTTCCTCCAACAACTGCTGTAATCTCTCTTCTTGTTTCTTTTCTCGTTCTTCTTGTTTCTTTTGCTGTTCTTGTATTGCTGCAATCAAATCTGCTAAGCTGTAGTTTGATTTGCTACTTCTGGTTTCCTTCTTCTGTTTTTTCTTTTCCGTCCTACTCTTTGACCTGACGTATAAATCAAGATATTGGTCTCATAATATATTGTTACGTATCTGCTTGTTTGTTAATTTCCGGTAGAAATTCTTTCCAAGAAACTTCAGTGATACAATTCCTTTCTGGGTTAAACCAGTTTATTCTTTCTCGATACAAACTTTTATCACATAGTAATTTCACAATCAGTACGTTTCTAAACTTAACTACTTTTATAATAAACGCTATAAATCACAGCGATTCACAATCTCGAAAACACACAGAAACAGAAATCGTAAATACCCGGAACTCTCTTCATTCATTCCCGCAGGCTTTCTCTGCCAGACTTATATACTAAAAGAGAGGGCGTCCCGAACAAACTCGGTCTTTCTCGATAATTCATGATCATTCGAGAAATTCATTACGTGTTACTAGAATCACGTGACTTCCGCTGTCGTAACAAAATAATAACAAAGTATACCAGTCAGGCTCAGTAGTGGCTTGCGTGTATTGAAATTAAATATATTTCTTAATTTATTACTTCGCTTGTTAATAAAGTAAGTCACTCGGCTTCAGCTAGATTATACTATATTCTAACAACTGTTACATCACATAACATTTGTCAAAATATTTAAACAATACTTTATAATACAATGAACTGAAAATTATTGTACGAAAACATGGTGTGAGCTAAACAGAGTCGGGTTGGAACTTAGTTTCTCTGGAACTTTAGACAGTGTAGACATAGTAGGTTTGAAAACTTTAATGGACTCAACTGCCTGTCGAAAGAAAAGGCCTAAGTATAGAACGGCTTCTATACTTCTACTCTATTTGAAATTATCAAATATGTATGTCAACATTAACTTTCTGTTTTATACATACCACGACAATGTGATTATAGTGGTCAAAATATTTTTATATATACCATACTAATGTAATCATAGTGGTCAAAATATTTTTATATATACCACACCAATGTAATCATAGCGGTCAAAATATTTTTATATATACCACACCAATGTAATCATAGCGGTCAAAATATTTTTATATATACCACACCAATGTAATCATAGGTCAAAATATTTTTATATATACCACACCAATGTAATCTTAGATCAAAATCTTTTTATACATACCACACTAATGTAATCATAGTGGTCAAAATATTTTTATATATACCACACCAATGTAATCATAGCGGTCAAAATATTTTTATATATACCACACCAATGTAATCATAGCGGTCAAAATATTTTTATATATACCACACCAATGTAATCATAGCGGTCAAAATATTTTTATATATACCACACCAATGAAATCTTAGGTCAAAATACTTTTATATATATATATATCACATCAATGTAATCATAGTGGTCAAAATATTTTTATATATACCACGCCAATGTAATCATAGTGGTCAAAATCTTTTTTATACGTGCCACAACAATTTAAACATAGTGGTCAAAATATTTTTGTACTTACCACAACAATGTAAGCATAATGGTCAAAATATGTTTATACGTACCACAAGAATGAATTCATAGTGGTCAAAATCGTTTTTTGTACGTACCACAACAACGTAATCATAGTGGTCAAAATCTTCCTTTGCATCCTCTCTTCTCTGCTGTAAGGCCAAACCAAATCCATTCTTCCCTCTGTGTAAGGTCACTGTGGCTTCTTCGTGTGTCGGTTTGTGATTTTCTGGAGAAGAAGAAAAAGTTAAACGTTTTATTTAGAACATGCCCATACGAACATCCGACATTTAAAAGTCCAACTGATTTATGTAGAGGGGGAGGACTTCATGTCCGTAGTCTAACGATGGACGCCTTATATCTACAATGATTGTCGCACGTTCCTCTGGTGTCCGTCAACTTGGCACGAGGGTTGAACTGCCAGGTCAGCCATCAGTATAATTGTCCCTGATTTTGAATCATTAAACAGATGGAAGGAAATCGAGGGCTAGGCGTAACACAGAAGCTGGCGTTCCCGGGTTGGGAATCCGAGGGTTCATGGTTTACTTCTCTTTGATGTAAAATCTCGCTCAGCGCTTTGGAGCTGTATGCTCTACAAGAGTGAGAGTCAGTGACGGTAAAATCCAATTATTCGGCCAGACAAGCGTGGTCCAAAATTTACCGGTGTGTATTGTTAACTGGTTGCCATCCCTGTAGCCTATTGGTACTATATTAGGGACGGCTATGCGTAGATAGCCAGCCTATGTGTAGCTTTGTGCAAATTATGTGAAGACAATAACAAACATTTATTCATTAAATAACTGGTTTTCTACCTTTTAAAATAATCACGTTGTTCAAAATATAATTTACGAGGGTACTTTAAATACAACTCAAACCTTCTCAGTAACAGATGCCTTAAATTATTAAATACAACTCAAACCTTCTCAGTAACAGATGCCTTAAATTATTAAATACAACTCAAACCTTCTTAGTAACAGATGCCTTAAATTATTAAATACAACTCAAACCTTCTTAGTAACAGATGCCTTAAATTATTAAATACAACTCAAACCTT
>NW_013673061.1:0-594 GCF_000517525.1 Limulus polyphemus | reverse complement strand
GATTATATTAGAAACATATTTACAAAACATGCAATAACTTCGAACGATAAAGCTACATGTGTTACTTTTGACAATGAACAAAATAAACGTGCACATAGTGTGACGAACAGACACAATTACAAATATAAGTTTAGCACACTACAATAGTTTAGGCATCAAATGTGGAAGCTTTTTCTTAAAATTCTACAGTTTTACTTAAAGCACCGTGTGTGGTCCAGCGGGTATGGTGTCAGACTAATGGTCCACTATTCGATTAGAATAGCCCACGGGTTGGGATAAAGTGATGTTGAATACCTGCCTCCTCTCTAGTTTCTCACATCAAAATTAGGGACGACTATCGCATATAGTAATAATTCAACAAATAACAACAGTTTGAAATATTAATTAATAATAGTGAATGGCTGTTTTTAAGATACATCCGTCGTGTCATGACACCAATCTTATCAACCAAAATTCCGCTCGTCTTTAGCTTAAGCCCAAGTATCAAATATGATACAGTTAAAAGAAATAGGGAAAAAAATGGTATAATGTTAATTTATTTCGTGCCCAATATATTACGACGTATTCTTAAGAATGGTCTGTGTCAGAAAGGTC
>NW_013673060.1:36122-39987 GCF_000517525.1 Limulus polyphemus | reverse complement strand
TATAGTTTGATTTTTATTGTTTCTGCACTAACACCCGAGGCCTAGCTAGTTAGGTCGTTTGATTCACAATCTGAGAGTCGCAGGTTCGAATCTTATTATCCAATAGGTTCACTTTTTTCAGCTGTGGGAGTGTTATAATGTGACAGTCAGTTTCATTATTTGTTTGAAAAGAGTAGTCCGAGGGTTGGCGATGGGTGGTGTTGAATAGTTGCCTTTCCTCTAGTCCCACTTCTAAGCTAGGGACGGCCAACGCAGGTAACGAAGAGTAACATCGGCTTTATTTTCAGAAAACAGGCCTTTAATTATTTTAAAGTTAGTAAATAAAACTTACCCAGTGCATTCTGGATGTTTTCGAAAAATAAAGTTGTGAAACTGTGATTGTTTAACCGATTTGATATTTGAAATGTTTTGTTTGGAAGATTAAATGTATATTTTGCAGGATCATTATCCATATCCAAGATTTGTTTGTTTAGGTGACAGACCAACACATTAGGCTATCTGTCCAACGTGAGTAAGCGAATCCTAGATTGTACAGTTGTGAGTCTGTAAACTAACCGTTGACCTACTGGGGACCATCTCAAAGGATATTATATGATTTAATTTGTTAAGAAAACCCGTGACAATGTTTACTCATTTCTCTCGTTGTCAATAGTACTTTTTACATCTGCCACCGAAGGTTGTTGGGGATTATGTTTTCACCCCTGTGCTTGTATTTTTCTCGAAAACGGCTGAGTGAATTTGGACGAAAGTTGGTATATTTTTGAACTGTGACCCAGCTTAGAAGAGATTAGTTTTTGGAAGTCAAGGTCACGAAAATCCAAAAAAATCCCTATTTATGATTTTTCACACCATTTTTACTCTATAACAGAAAGTTGGTGGACGCATGTAGAATATTACTGTCCTGTGAAAAATGGTCCGTGTGTGTTGATAACGACGGACGTACCAATACATTTTCGAATTTTCTGAGAGCCTAGAGGGGCACTCAGTAGAGTGTATTCCTCCGTCACGCAGCGTTGATCATATTCGGTTCTTAAAAAGTAGGACAATGCGATCATATATCCGCCATTATCAACAGACAAGGACCATTTTTGGCAGGACATTAAGGAATAATATTCTACATAAGTGCACCAATCAAAATCCGATAAAACAAAAAATAGTGTTAACAGATAGGGATTTTCTTCTAAACACTAATCACTTTTAAGTTGGTCATAGTCCAAATGTATACCAACTTTCGTCCAAAATCCATTCGGCCGTTTTCGAGAAATCATGCTGAGAAACAAACACACACGGGGACGAAAACGTTATCTTCGGTGGCGGAGGTGATAATAATTATAAGTAGGGTACAATCGTCAAATTTAACAAATACATGTGTAGTAGATATAAAAGGTTTCTTTAATTAATCTACCAACACATTATTAATTTATTCTTACTATCACACACACTCATATATGTATTGTTTGCTGAGGCTATTAACTCAGCTGTAAGGGAAGTTTTAACCTAGGACTAGACAGTGGTGAGGGCCAGGAAAAACTAAATGCAAAAAGAATAAGAGGCAGAGAAAAGTTTAGCATAGGAAATAAATATAGAAGTAGTTATAAGGATAGGCTTAATTGTTACTGTTGTAATGCTAGAAGTATAAGAAATAAAATAGATGACTTTACAGTACTGGTAGGAATGGAGGATTTTGATACAATGGGAATAACTGAAACATGGTTAAACATAGATGATTTTGATAACAGACAATAGGGATAGAGTATTATTAAGAGGGGGGAGTGGCTTTATATGTAAAATATGATTTACATCCTGTTGAAGTTGAGGATATCAAAGATAATAGCAAAGAGATCGAATCTATTTGTGGATATAAAGGGAAAATACTTTTAGTGGGAATTTGTTACAGACCACCAAACGATACTGATGAAATTAGTGAGAAACTTTACAGTGAGATTAAGATTTCAGCTGTTAATGAAGTCATAATTATGGGTGATTTTAATTTCAGGCACATAGATTGGTTGCTTGTATTAGAAATTGAAATCACAGGCAGACAGACACGCATGTGTGTCTTTCTAATGAGGCAAGCTAGCGTAAATTCACACAGTAAAGAAGTAGCTCTTTATATACCAACTTCTAATATATAGAAAAGTCTTTGCGTTTAGGTAACAATGCGTTCCGACAATGGATTTTATGTAACGTTGCTTAGCAACAAAAATATGCAAGTTATACTTTTGTTGTTGCTTTACGGGATTTGGCCTGTTTATAAAAGAACCATTCCCTCTGACTTGTTCTATTATTTTAAACTTAAATAATAAAAACAAATAATAAAAAAACGAACCTCTTAATTAGAAAACAACAAATACCTTTTTCAATTTTGTAGTTTATACATTACATTTTATACTTTCAGCACATAGCCTCTTAACAACAATATCGGGTTATACATTTATTGCTAAGCAACATGATATAAAAGCCATTGTTCCAGACTCAGAGTTCCTTTTTCACCCGACGACTTCGATCTACTCGACCCAACCTCCCCTGTACATAGCGAAGACTATGACCGTGAATTACCTTCTGAACATAGCTACCTCCTGAAAGACTAACCTTCACTTCTTCAACCTCACACTTCCTTCTACGTCTTGTGTCATTTGGGCACGGACTGGGCTTTCTTTTTCAGCGCCCAGTCTGTGAAAGTGGGTTTTCTTGGGGCACTCCCGTTTCCCCCCAACTGCAAATTTCTCCGGCATTGGATTTATAGATCCCCGCCGCTCTGAATTAGTCAAGTTTCGATCTTCCCCTCTTTTTTGCTTTTGTCTCAACTCTTCATGACTCCTCCGACTGCTTGTTCAGACACTCTCAAACATATCATGTCAACATAACATCTTCCATCAAGCTCAACCCACTGGAATCCATATACAGACCACACTCCCATCACGAGTGGGGCAAAGAAAAGCAGAAGCTTCTGAGTACCTCTGGTAATCCCCTGAGGTTTCACCTCGATGACTTTTTTATGCCAAAATTCCTGCCACGACTTTTGTTTTTGGTTTATTGTTACCAAAACGCACTTGCTTTTCTATATATTAGAAGTTGTTATATAAGGAACAACTACTTTTCCATGTGGTTTTTCGCTAGATTGCCTCATTAAAAAGATGTGCACGCACGTGGATAAGTAATAATACCCAGGTGCACACCCTCAGGGTTAACTTAGTATGTGTGCAAAATTTCAGGCTTCTAGATTCTTTCCTCTTGGAGTTATGGTAGTCACACACAAACCCACTAACATGCTCTTTTATTATTATAGATAACACTTTTATGTCTGTCTGTCAACGACCAAAACATACATACGTTTGTGGCTTGTTGAAACACACTTTTAAGTTTTCACGTTGCATACCCGGTTTTAAGACGCTTGGACAATTGACATATACGTCCAACACAAGTTACAAATTTATAGGTTGTAAAATGAAAAACTTCCTGTTTTAATTGGTGAGCCCCATCTTCTAGTGTACGAAGCTTCTACACAAACGCCACTCGAATTGGCCACTGCCTACACTATATAATGTGTCTGTGGCCACTGTCTGCAAGATATGCTGTGGCCACTGTCTACAAGATCTGCTGTGTCTGTGGCTACTGTTTACAAGATCTGCTGTGTCTGTGGCCACTGTTTACAAGATCTGCTGTGTCTGTGGCTACTGTTTACAAGACATGCTGTGTCTGTGGCCACTGTTTACAATATCTGCTGTGTCTGTGGCCACTGTTTACAAGATCTGCTGTGTCTGTGGCAACTGTATACAAGATCTGCTGTGTCTATGGCCACTGTCTACAAGATATGCAGTGTCTATGGCCACTGTCTACAAGATCTGCTGTGTCTGTGGCTACT
>NW_013673060.1:34113-35122 GCF_000517525.1 Limulus polyphemus | reverse complement strand
ATCTGCTGTGTCTGTGGCTACCGGCCACAGACACAGCAGATCTTGTAAACAGTGGCCACAGACACAGCAGATCTTGTAAACAACTGTTTACAAGATCTGCTGTGTCTGTGGCCACTGTCTACAAGATCTGCAGTGTCTATGGCCACTGTCTACAAGATCTGCTGTGTCTGTGGCTACTGTTTACAAGATCTGTTGTGTCTGTGGCCACTGTTTACAAGATTTGCTGTGTCTGTGGCTACTGTTTACAAGATTTGCTGTGTATGTGGCTACTGTAGCCACAGACACAGCAGATAAATCTTGTAAACACAGTGGCCACAGACACAGCTCTACAAGATCTGCTGTGTCTGTGGCTACTGTTTACAAGATCTGCTGTGTCTGTGGCTACTGTTTACAAGATCTGCTGTGTCTTTGGCCACTGTTTACAAGATCTGCTGTGTCTGTGGATTTCTTTTTCCATGATGATCACAACACAGATAATTCATTCTGTACTTTTGTGTTTAACTTTAACTACAAACAAACAAATAAAAAACACATCTTTAGTTTCAAGGGCGGTTTAAAAAATAACCGTTGCAATATAACATAAGAGAAATAATTTGTTTGTTTGTTGTTAAGAAAAAGCAACACAATAGGCGATCTGTGCTGTGCCCACTACAGGTGTTGAAACCCAGCGTTTGGTTTGTTTTCAATTTCACACAAAGCTACTTGATTAAACATAATGTATACCCAGGAAAAGTAGAGTTAGAGCATGTTGGGATTACAGTAGAAGCAGGATTGGGCCTGATAGAGATCCCAAAAAAGTAGAGATTAAGAACATAGTGATTGAAGAAAAAGCCGGGATTGAGCAAGAATCGAGCTATGACATGTGACCGAACATACTACACACTTTCAACTCCGACGGTATTATAAACATAACAGTTAATCCTATTTATTTAGGGATTGAGCAAGAATCGAGCTATGACATGTCACCGAACATACTACACACTTTCAACTCCGACGGTATTATAAACAT
>NW_013673060.1:29582-33113 GCF_000517525.1 Limulus polyphemus | reverse complement strand
AAATTCTGTGTTTAATAAAAAAAGTTGTATCGAGAAATAATAAACTAGTTTTAATCAAGAAGGGAGTTGTATCGCTAAAGTTTCTCGGATACATAGCTATATATTAGTAGAGTCGGATGTGCTAGTCTCCAGCTCCTTCCCCTCGTTATCAGTACTTGATAGATCTTCCTGAAGGATCGTGATCCATTTCTAACATTTAGAATAAGGTAGTGTACTTTTTCATATAGTTTCTTGATCATAGTAATGTTTGTCATTTACGTCATCAGAAAGCAAGGTAGTCACTACCTGTTGTTTTTCACCACCAAGTTACCTGTTTATACAAGTTTTGTATGAACAGGTTGCACGAACGTCTTCTGTATTATTATTATTGCTTACTTTATTTTCTGCCAATGTACATGCTGGAATAAGAGAACATGGTATTCAGATTTACCAGCTACCTTCAGCGTTGATACTTGGTAAATTACCTTACAGTTTCAAATGGTAATTAAGGTAACTTTTTACGGTATAAAATAAACAAATTTCCACGTTTAGTTTGTCCATTTGAACAGGTTTTATTTCATACTCAGTCACTGCAACAAGAAGTTTTGGACATAAAGAAAATTAGGGACTTGTATTGTAATTAATCTTTACGATCTACCATTGTTTCACTTTTTGGCTGTCGACTTTTCGATGACGTATTTAAATATTAGTACATATTTTAAATCATGCATTATATCCTGGAAAACCAGAAAATCTGGGACGTTCTTTCTGAAACCAATTCTGGGTTTTGGTCAAAGTTTAGTCAGCATTATCTGTCCCAAATAACACAACAGATAAGAAACTAGACAATTAAGATGTTCCGTGGACTCTTTCTTGTTCACGTGATATCACAACATCTGACAGTTTCCTTGGACTCGTGATGTGACTTCATGTTATCATCTGTGTAATCACTAGATTATCTGGCTGCCATAACCACATAACCATCATGGACTATCAACCAACCACGCACGTGATTAAAAATAACTCGATAGCTATAATGTGTGGCTAAAAAGTTCAAGTAAAGATTTTTACACGGTTGGTTGAATTTGACCTTAAATCCCTCCCATTGTTGCCTTTTTGAGTAGTGAATGGATAAGTTAATTACATTTCCGGACTAGAGCCGTAATTAAAAGAGAACTAGTGATATACCAGTATGTATATATGTTAGAAACTAAGGATTCTAATGCGATAACCACTCTCTAGTGTCTTAAGTCAGAAATTAAGCTGCTTGCAGATTAGAGGGAAGGAATCACCGCCAACTCATGGGCTACTCTTTTACCGCCGAATATTGGGATTGGCCGTCACATTATAATGCCCCCACAACTGAAAGGACGAGCATGTTTGGTGGGATGGGGATTTGAACCCGCGACCTAACCACCTGGCCAATAAAACGTGCAATAACGAGCCAACAAGTGGCAATAAAATCAATATTTGTAGTTGGGTAAATCAATTAATGTGTCGTTTACATCTGTCGTCGCTAAGTGTCTTTATGAATGAACTTTTAATTATACCCCGCTTTAGAAACACCTGGCCAATAAAACGTGCAGTAACGAGCCAACAAGTGGCAATAAAATCAATATTTATAGTTGAGTAAATCAATTAATGTGTCGTTTACATCTGTCATCGCTAAGTGTCTTTAGAATGAACTTTTATTATTATACCCCGCTTTAGAAACGTTGGCAGATGTTAACACACTTATTTGTAGAATAATTGAATTGATATCTGGATACATCTTTATTGAGTACAGGGGCGTGCACAAGGGAGCCAAGCAGAGGCATGCCCACGGATATGGTCGTTCTGGTGAGTGTAATGATGTTTATTTATATGCATATAATGTATATGCGTGTGTTGACGTAGTTTATATATATGTGTGTTTAACCTGCCCCCTCAGTAGCAGACAAATTTAACTTCCAGAGTACTAGTATTTTGTACGACTTTAGCTTTACTATATGTGTGACGTCATTCATTTAAGTTGAGTTTAATAAAATAAAAATGGCGTAAATCAGATAAAGAAACTGGGTCTACCTTATCTTTGTGTTACCGTGTTTTCACCGAAAATATTCTTGTTTGGTTAGTTGTTTTAAAGTAAACCCACATTAGGCTATCTGCTGTGTTCACCGCGAGGAATCGAATCCAGAATTTTAGCGTTGTAAGTCCGTAAACTTACCGCTTTCCCACCGCATCGGAAATATCCGTTTTACTCAAGAAATAAAAACAGGCAGGTTTGCTTAGATACGTCAGATTTTCTGCGTCTTCATGCAGTTTTCTTAATATCTTGGCCTCCCAGTGGCTTAGCGGTACGTCTGCGAACTTATAACACTAAAAATCGGGATCCGATACCCGTGTTGAGCAGAGCACAGATAGCCCATTGTGTTTAATTACAAACAAATATAATATCTTGTTCTTCCAGAAGGTTCCTTGACATGCTCTAACTGAGAGATCTCTTGACCCTACTACAGTCACTTAATTGTTTGATTTCTCAGAATTTCTAACTGGTCGATTTTCATATTATCCCTCTTTCCAAGTAGTTAGATTGGGATATTAATCAGCCAAGTCCTTGAGTTTAGAAACTCATTTCACTTGATGTCGTTTGCATAATATTTGATCATTCCTTGGGCGCGGCTGGTGTGAAACCTGTTTTAAAACGCCACCACTAGAACGGATAGTCTGTGGAACAGGTAACGTGACCTTACGAGTTGTTTTGTTTAAACTTCAATAATAACAGGAGGACTGAAAAGAGAAGACTTTATAAAACTGCAGTGTTAGTAAACTGGTGGTTTGGGTCAGTTACATTATTCCTATTAGCTAAAGTCATTTATAATTCCTTTCATGTCCAGTGTTTTCCAAACAAGATGGAAATTTGTTATTACAGTTATTAACGCAAAGCTGTACTTAATTTCAAACTGATAGACAAGAAGAAAACAGCTAGTCCAAAACACCCACCGCCAACTCTTGCGTTATTCTAATCGAATGCTGAGATTTAACTGTCACTCTTATAACTCACTCAGGGGTCTTAAGTGCAGAACGCGGTTTTGCGGCAACGGGACGCAAACCATAGACCTTTAGATTCACAGTCTGGAATTCTAACTCTTAGGTCACGCCCGACCGCAAAAATAAAGTAAACATATAAACATGTGATAGTATTGAACAATGTCCAATAAACTTCAACGTTCGCTGGGATATTTAAATCCAATTACATGTTTTGATTTCACAAACGTATGAGAAGCAAAACAGAAAATATGCCCTACCAATTTTATTATTTCAAGTACATAAAGCGTATTCACAGTGTGTGTGTATCAGTGAATGACAGTAAAAATATCTAAGATATTTTTTTCTTGTTTGTTCTTGCCCTACCAATTTTATTATTTCAAGTACATAAAGCGTATTCACAGTGTGCGTGTATCAGTGAATGACAGTAAAAATGTCTAAGATATTTTTTTCTTGTTTGTTCTTGCCCTACCAATTTTATTATTTCAAGTACATAAAGCGTATTCACAGTGTGCGTGTATCAGT
>NW_013673060.1:17820-29105 GCF_000517525.1 Limulus polyphemus | reverse complement strand
ATTTATTTAGAAGAAAAGATAAAGGAAAGGATTCCTTGCTACGCCATCTTAGAAATAACTTAGCAGAAAGTTAAACTTTATTTCGGGAAGCGCAGGAAAGGATTCCTTACTACGACATCTTAGAAATAACTTAGCAGAAAGTTAAACTTTATTTCGGAAAGCGCAGGAAAGGATTCCTTACTACGACATCTTAGAAATAACTTAGCAGAAAGTTAAACTTTATTTCGGGAAGCGCAGGAAAGGATTCTTTGCTACGCCATCTTAGAAATAACTTAGCAGAAAGTTAAACTTTATTTCGGAAAGCGCAGGAAAGGATTCTTTGCTACGCCATCTTAGAAATAACTTAGCAGAAAGTTAAACTTTATTTCGGGAAGCGCAGGAAAGGATTCCTTGCTACGACATTTTAGAAATAACAGAGCAGAAAGTAGAGGTTTCTACACGACATTAATAATACACGGAGACTTAATGTATAAATTGTATAAGAAGTTGATATAACGATTTATCCAATTAGCGAACGATTGTGTGCCCTAGTTTCCTTGGTTATACGTATCAACCTGAACTAAGTTACAAAAGTTTAAGCCGGTTCAACCAGTTTAGGCGAATTGGATTATAAGTTTTGTGTCTGTTGATTTATAACTTGTGTTTGAAGCAGCTTGACCTCACACGTCAAGATAATATTGTGGAAGTTGGAGCTGTCTGTAGAATAAACCTGTGTTTTACAAGAAATATGGAGACACCAGTCGTTTCCGAAGGAGCTGTTATATCCAACGAAGAAGCACCAGAAAGTGAGTTTACTCATCACCAGTTTAGAGTTAACATTTACAAAAATAGAACTTCAGATATTAGAGAGAAGGTGGCTAGTCAAGAGCGGCCACCGTCAGCCCTTGGGTTACTCTTGTCTGTCTGAATAGTTGGATTTTACCGTCACACTTATACCACACCCAGAACCCGAAAGTGCGGAGCGAGGCCTTTCGGTTATTGGTTGCGAACCAGGAACCTTCTAATTCACAGTCCTGGCACGCTAATTGGTCATGTCCTACAATATTTCTCAGTCAGAATGTAACTTTTCAACTGATCTTAAAATAATACTTTGCGGTTTGAAGTAAAAGAAAAAAGTATGAACTTATTAAAATTGTTTAAAAACGTTTAGGTGCCTCAGTGGTAGACTTAAAATACTAAAATTCGGAGTCTGGTCCTTCCATAACGAAGATAGTCCATCGTGAGGCTTTGAGCATAACAGCAATTACGATGTATCTTTTCCTGTTAAACTATATTTTTTGTTTTAAAATCTTAGAGACTTATACTATATATTTAAATTCACAATGGATTTTTAACTAAAAGTTTTGTTTAATTAATGTTGGCTACGAATACAAATTTACCGTTAGTTTTATTTTTACTTCACTATTTTGTCTTTGAATCTAAAGGACGATATAATGACAACAATTAAGATTTATTTTCAGTTCTTTAACATCGACAGAAAGTTTGGTAGGTCAGACAATTTGCTAACTTGTGTCAAATTGCATTTTCAGTTGTTAGAAACAGTTACTTGTTCCAAGTTTTCTGTTTAAAATGAAATGCTTTCAATAATTGTTTATGTTGTAAAAGTCACCCTATCTTTCTCCCCCCCCCCAGTGGCACAGCGGTATGTCTGCGGACCTACAACGCTAGAAACCGGGTTTCGATACCAGTGGTGGGCAGAACGCAGATAGCCCATTGTGTAGCTTTGTGCTTAATTACAAACAAAGAAACAAACTTTCTCTCCTGCTCAAGAATAATAGTGACTAACAAATCTGTCTGACGGTCAAAAGATCCAATGTTCGAACCGCGATATGAAACTGAACATAATAATAGTGACTAACAAATCTGTCTGACGGTCAAAAGATCCAATGTTCGAACCGCGATATGGAACTGAACATGATAATAGTGACTAACAAATCTGTTTGACGGTCAAAAGGTCCAATGTTCGAACCGCGATATGAAACTGAACATGATAATAGTGACTAACAAATCTGGCTGACGGTCAAAAGATCCAATGTTCGAACCGCGATATGAAACTGAACATGATAATAGTGACTAACAAATCTGGCTGACGGTCAAAAGATCCAATGTTCGAACCGCGATATGAAACTGAACATGATAATAGTGACTAACAAATCTGTTTGAAGGTCAAAGTTCCATTGTTCGAACCGCAATATTAAATTTAACATACTCCAGATTTTTAGCTGTGTGGGTGTTATAAATGTGACAGTCAGTCCCAGTGTTAGATAAAGAGTGTTGCTGGGTAGTTGCTATCTCTAGTTAACAGTTGTAGATTAAATCTAGCTATGTGTGAACCCTAAGGGTTTTTTTTTATTGGGTCCTTTGTTTATTAGTCCATGGGTTGTATAAAGTGCCGTTCTCATCTTTAGGTGGTGTAAGTTTCTGCTACAGTTCCGGTTTTCAAGCACATAATGAACGTGACGTTGATAATATACTAGTTTCATTAGTTTTTATCTGAAAGCGACGTTGTGTTGTTTGTAGGAACGTCGGGTTTATTTTTTTGTCAAAACTATTGCAGTGAATTAAAAGTTCTTAATGAAGTAGCTACAAACTGAGTAGAGCACAATGGGCTATCAGCGCTGTGTCCACCACGGGTTTAAACAATATAAGCCTGGATACTTACGGTTGTGCCACTGGGGAGCTGGATGGAGTCACAAGTATATATAAACCTTGCAGATATAAACACGTGCCACAATTTTGTGAATTTATTGTAATAACGTGCGGTTGTCACTGGCTGGTTCTAAAATTAATAACGGCAGATACTTCAGTGAGTGTTTCCATGGAAATACATCAAGCGCGACCATTGGCTCCGTCACGTATTGTTAAGACTTAGTGCTACATATTCACTCGAAACCAATGAAAATACCACAACCAGACCACTTGTATCTATGGGACTGTAAAGTGTATAGTTTACTTAAAGAGGTGGATATATTTGTCTTGCAGAAACTTGTTTGTTTGTTTATTTTAGATCAAAGTCACATCTGCTGTATCCACCGCGAGGAATCGAACCCAGAATTTTAACGTTGTAAGTCAGTAGACTTACCGTTGTCCCATAGGGGGGCATCGCATGAACTCTAGTGAAAATTTTAGCTACGTAGTTTATATTTGTAACATTGTTTGTTTGTTTGTAATTAAGCACAAAGCTATACAATGGGCTATCTGTGCTCCGTCCACCACGAGTATTGAAACCCGGTTTCTAGCGTTGTAAATCCGAAGACGTGCCACTGGGGGGGGGGGGGCAACATTTTTCTTTAAAAACAAGACAACTTTCACAGTGCGAAATATAACATAAAATATTATACATGGCACTTTTAATAGATATCATCCAGACACATTGCCTAATTAACGCCAGAATTTGTACATGAAAATCAGACACAGACTATCTTATAAATGACCGATATTCAAGAAAGCAAGATGGAATCCTCAATATTTTCACGTTGATTTGACGATTGTAAATGATATCACCAAAACTCTGTCAGCCATGTTGATAGAACGGAAACAGCTAAAACCAGTTCGTGTTCATATCGAACAAGCGGAACGCGTCAGAATCTGTTCACCTAACAAAATCACGTTTTAGGGTTAACATTTGAACAGTTTTAAAATAATTTTCTGCATCTTTGTTAACTTGGAAATTAAGTTTAAAGAAAATGTCCAGAGACAAACCCTGGATTAAATTCCTGTCTTGAAACAAAATAATGTAATTTACTGCTGAATAAGGAACGGTTTCGTAAAATATATCCAGACTTTAGAAATATTGGAAAAGTTAAAACACACATTATAACAACAACTTATGTTATTTATCGAGCGTATGTCCTTTGTTAGGCTTGGTGATTTTAAAATACACAATGCACACAACATTTAGTTTAAATAAATAAACTGTGTACTCGAGAATGATCTAAACGTCGTGCCTGTTCTAAAAAATAATTTTCGTTACTGTAAAAGCTGTGACTTGTAATAAAAAATACAGATAGTTACAAATAAGGCTCATGCAAAGTACTGAACGCGAGACACGTATACATTGTGATATATATGAGAGAAAATATTATATATAGTTTCCTGGCTTTCTCATACAACAATGAAATATAAACAATAAATATAACAGTACTGTCTGTTGTCTGTCCATGTAACTACTTCGCAGGGTGTGGAGGTTTATTAGGTCCATGAGGGGGTATATACAAACTTTCAGATATGGGTTTTGTGGGCGTTTTTTACCACTCCTTCGCCCCCGTTGATGGATCTGCAACAAATTTGGTACGGAGGTTTGTTGGGTCCATGCGAAGATACGTACAAACTTGTTTCACATTCTGTGTCTTGCAGTTTTTATGGGCGTTTTTTACAATTACATATACAAGGGAAGCAACTTTTTATGTCCTAAGATAACTTTTCATTAATCATGAATTTATATACCTTCCGTCCAGGGGACGGGTACTCCAACTAGTAAACAGTAAATAAAAAGAACTGGCAGAGCTTGGAAAAGAAAGTTTAATAAAAAAAAATACTACAGTTACACAAATAAACTAGATGTACTTGTGCTGGTTCCCCTAAAGTGTTTTGTTTCAAGCGCAAATAAAACCAACATTAAGAGTAACAAATATTTTTATTTCTTATTTTTGAAGTTCATATGTCATGCTGTGATGTAACCTACAGAGTGCATAATTCTTCTCGTGATTCATGGCTGGCGCACGTTTTACTGACTTCAAGACTACAAATTGTAACATTAAGCATCCCTTATGTGACGTCATTTTAGTGTATACTGACTGACTGACAACACACTACTTTATAATGGTGCGAGTGGTTAAAATAGGTGACCCCTCGGGCCTCTTTTTGTGGAAACAAATGTTAAAGTAAAATGTAATAAACAGTCGTATAAATTACTCTCGCATTTATAAGAAATTAAGGGCGAGAAAGGGTTAAATTGGGGCGAAAAGGAGGCCCCTTGAGGATTGAAGACTAGTATTCCTGTTCTTTTGACTGGAGCACTCTGCTTCTATAAATTATATCACAAAAGGGTGTTTCACTTCTTACAAAATCTCCAGTTTACTATGGAAAGTGGTGGAGTAAACACTTCATTAGATGTCTGGTCTCCTGTTAGGAAAGTTTCGTTTGACAGTTCTCCTAATCTGTAACTAGAGTAGAGGCAGTCAACGTCTGATAAACTGTCAAGTTAAGCCTTATCGATGATGTTATCAGGATAGTTTTATCGTTTTAAAACATTGGTCATGTTGTTTGCTCTACACCTGAAGACAGCTTTGTCAGAGCTTAGAAATTTCAAACGTAGGAATTGTCCTTTCGGAAGAGTATGTTTGGAAATAATTGAAGTTTTAATACGAATGACTACCAGTGGTTTATAATGTACTCTAGTAATGTGTTAGTGTCATTGTTGATCTATAAAAAAGTTAGCATTCTGACTAGGAATTTAAAAAGTAAAGTTAAACGATCGATGGTAAGTTTCAACTTAGTCAATGAAACGTTCGAGTTCTTTATGTCCAGTGAAAAGACCCAGAATGTCGTTGACGTACCTGATATAAAAGGCAGGGAGTTTGTGAGTGAAAGCTAAACCTATTTTTTCTTCTTCTACATAACCGACAAAAAGGTTTGCATAGGATGGACCCATTTTGGTTCTCATGGCAACTCCTTATAACCGTGACATGTCTGTCAGTAAAAGTCAAAGTATTAAGAGTGAATACTGCAGTATGATGTCTGTCTTGGGATATGAAGATTTTGTCGAGATGTGTAACCAGTCCGTCGTTGTGTGGTATAACGATGTATAGAGACTGTATGTCTATAGGGAAGGTGTAATCGATTGTGATGGTAGTTAAACTTTTAAAAATATTAATAACATCTTTATCGTATGTAAGGAGGTTGTCTGTTAAATGTTGAAAAATAGCTTGAATTTTAACCTGGATATCAGTCCAGTAGAACAAGTAAAGGCTATGGGGTGTCCGTTGCACCCGGGCTTGTGATTTTTGGGTAGCATGTAGAAGAGAGCGATTCTGGGGTAGAAATTGTCATCAGAGATTTGTTGAAGGTGGCGTATGTACAGGTTTTTATGCCAGACAAAATGAGCACCATCTTTGACGGATGGTTTGACGACAATGTTCTTGTAGGTTTTCAAAGCAGATAGAGCAAATTTGTCATCTCTGGACAAATTTGACCTTGTACATATATTATTTTATTTAATAGCTTTGATTTCAGCATGAATGTGATTAATAAAAGTGACGACATTGTCTGTAGAATTTTTCCATTCCAGCTTTTGTAGAATATTCGTCCGGTCGGTTGCGAGCAAGCCCAAAATTAAATTATTTAGATAAAACACGTATTCAGCATAACGTAAGGCTAAGAATAAGATAGAGATCATTAGGTATTGTTATGACTGTTATAGTTCAACGATGAACAAACTATAGGGATACATAGTTCTTTGAATCTACGAGTATACGTTTATGGACAATACTTCGATTCATTCATTCATTGTGTAGACTGTAGTAGATGATAGTGATACATGTCTTTTGACTTCAAATCCCGTTCCTTGCAAAACTCAAAAGGCCTATACAGTTTACTCTAGGCCTAATAGTAATACAAATATAAATTATAATACAGTCCTATCATTGTGAGAAATATAAGATTATATAATAATAAGTAAACATGAACATGTAACTAATCTTCGTATAAAAGTGATATTTAAAAATAATATTAAAGCAAATTTTTAATATAAAATTACACTTCCTTCCTATGATGTCAATAATACTAATAGTATACTTGAATTATAATTTGGCTGGGACAAAGCACACTTATCTAGGCTTAGCGAGCTTACTTCAAAAACGAGTGTTTGGTGTTGAAGTTTTTTACTGTAATTTTCGCAAGCCAATGAATTCTCCTTTCCTTCTCTCTGGGGATTACAAAAAAGCAAACTTTTTTCGAAACGTTACAGTTTATAGCACAGCGTAACAGTATATTTCGCCATGGCGTTATAAGGCCTATGCTGGCGAAGTGTGATCTGCACATGTGTTGTTTTGTAATATTTTGGTGATTGGTTAGAACTTTGTTATACTATGAAATCACGTGACTTATCTCAACCAATGAAAGAACGGATATATAGATATTCTTTGATAGATATGTAGATATTTTTGTTTACGAGAAAATAATAATATATGATAGAGCTAAATAACGACTTAGTTTGAAAAAATATAAGCCTGATACTAATATCTTATGACAAGTATAATTAGATATAGAGCTCGATTTTTAAAAGGCGTCTTTTAATCTGTAACACGTTATTTATTTTGATAAAAGACGTCTTAGTTATGTGGTAGCGATTTCGAAGGCCAAGTTTAAGTTAGGCCTAACTTGAGATTTGTTTTAAATTTTGCTATTTGATTTCTTTGATTTTATTCTTTCATCAATTTAACAATACTTCCACAATATTTCAGCCTAGTTAAGTTTGGAATAGTTTATTTTTAATTTACTAATCTAACATAAATATGTCCTAAAAACAATAAACTTCTCCCTAAGGTCGGGAAATCATTTTACTACTTTGCCTCAAATCAAGGCATTATTCTGTTCAAAGCCAGAAATTTTGAATTTTGTTTATCTGTAAAAACGATATCTTCTAATGAGACACTTTTGTTGCAAGAAGCTTCTTTATTATGTCAAACAGGCATCTTTGAGAGCTGTTCGGTAAATCCCTGAACGTGACCTTTCTGAATCATCAGGTTTGACCAAAGTCCGTCTTTGGTAATCAAAAGCCTACATGGGCTTCAGTTTTTGTTCAGTCTCAGCAAGTAGACAATCCTACTAAAAGTGACATTGGTCCTGTTAGTATTATTCCTAGTTTGCTTTCCAACTTGAATTTTTTCTCTTTCATTATATCAGTATTGATATGTTGCTCGCATTTCCAAACTAATTTTGCATGCAACAAACTTTTTTATAAAAGCAGCTGAGAAACACCAATGTTATGTTTCTTTGGACACTCAAGATGAACATGAGTTGTAGTGTGGTTGTGATACTCCTCGTTATTATCATCCATCTTAAAGTGGAATGCTTGGAGTTTAAGAGTTCATGATACAGAACTTAACATATTGCTGACACGGAGGATCCTTATATAACTGTTCTTTGTGGAACTAGGTTAACTCCTCAGAACCGTCATTGTTTCGTGGTTATTCAATCATTCATCTTGATCATGCCAAAGTTGGGCATGGTTGTTTATTCTTTTTAATTAGGGAGAATATTTCATACCATCCTGTTGATATTGTGGATATTTCTCCTCTTGCAGGTTTATATGCTGATGTTGTAACTAGTAGTTTAGGTTGCTTTTTCCTCTGTGTGTGTAATGTGCGATACTTTTTTCCATAAGCAACTGTCTTGACTTGTCCAAGATGTTGACACTAGTATAATACTTTGTAGTGATTTGTAATGCTCATCATTGCTTGTAAGATCCTGGCCAGGCTCTTGAAACTTCAACCAATGAATATGACCTTGTTCTACTTAATGATGGATCTCGTACTTACTAGACTCAGCAACTTGGCAGCTTAGCCTTTCTGATCATTAATTGTAAAAGTACTAGTCATATCCTGCCTGTTGCTTTTGAGAATGATATTTTTTTCCTTTGTAAAACCTTGTTATTTCTCACTTCTCTACCTTATTAATTTCTTCTCCTCCCCCTAGAGGTTATTATATTAAATGGAATACTTTTATTCATGAAGTCTGATTCCACTTCTTTTTCTAATGGTAGACATTTTAGTTCTATTCTTGCTGGAACTGTGTGCATTGTCTACTCTCTTAGACAATCTTATGTTCTACCTTCCCATTGATAGATATGATGGTGGGATATCATCTTGTGGCTTACATCATAAGGTTTAAAGGAATATACCAGCATCTATATTAGGCTGCTTTGAAACACTAATGCTCAGTTGAAGCACAGACACAAAGAACCAGCAGAGATCGATAAAAACTTTCTTGGAGACATTTTTGCTCTTCAACCAAAGATTGTTTTCTCTTGCTTGTTTGAAAGAAGTTTAGGGGCTTTCACAATATTCATCGTGTGCAGAAAAATGTAAGCTGGAAGCATGAAGTGTGTGTTCTCCTGGACTTGATGGAGTAACTGACTTTATGTTAGCAAATTTTCATGCTTCAAGTAAAGGTTTTTCCTTTGTAACTGTTCCTTACATTATAGAGAACATGAGCTCAGCTTTGGTAGAAATTTTCAGTTATCATTTCACCCACAAAGTTTCCCTCTTCCTTTGTCCTGACCACATGTTACCAGGAAAGATCAATGCCATGATACAACATGGTCAGAATTGGATGGTCTTGGAAATTGTGAACTTATGTTTCATGCCCACTCCCCTTACTGGTGTCAGCAAGACTCAGCTGAAAACAATTTAACATATTTTTTGTACATTGTCCTGCTTGTATTTTTGTTTGTCATTGCCTTCAGTCCTCTTCAGAATAAATGTACTCTTCAGTATTAGATGGTGAATATTTCCTTATGTTATTCCAAGCAGCATTACATTTTATTTATATCTTGAATGGTTTGAATTGTTTATTTTAGAAAGATCTTTCTTATTTATTTTTAAGATTGATCTTGGAAACTGTCTTTTGGTGTCAATAAATCGATCAGGATTTAACATACACCACCACAACTCTAAAGAAGAAGAATGTTCGGTAAAAAACTTATAAATGAGTATCTTCCAAATGTTTTTTTTTTAACTGACAAAATTATATGAATAGAGTATCAACTGAATTTCATAATATTTCATTCTCGGCAAGGCTTTTGATGTGTAGTTAGTAAAACTAAGTTATACAGAAAGTTGTATATTAGAAATGGTTATTTTACCAGGGTTTAATTAATAATAAAATACTTTAAAAGTTTTAACCCAAAAATGTAAAAAACCTATTAACTCCTGTAACAATGTTGTCCTTTCTTCAAAGCGAAATCATCATTTTAATAAAAACAACTTGAAAATCATCTGTTAGTTATGGGAGGAGGTTTGCAAAAGGAAGTACCATTAGATAAAGATACAGAACTTAAAAGTAAGAGCTCAAGAAGACATTATTAATGATATTTTGTCATTTTTATTTACATTATTAACTAGTGAGAAGCTCTACTATTATGAGTGGGGTACCAGATATCAGTCAAGTGACTGAGTTGCATTATTTTTAAACTGTAAATTAAACCATCATTTGTATAACGGAGCTATGGTATAATCAGTGATTAAAACATAAATATATAAAGTCTGAAATAAATCCCTCTTCAATCCATATTAACATCTTTTCTTTTAATACATTGAATGTTTTATTTGTAATCTGAGTTTAGTAGTGACAATTTCAAAACAATAAACCAAATGTTTTTATAACAGCTGACGCTAAAGTCGATGACGGCTTAACACCGATGCCAGACCCGAGTGATACAAAATCTCACGTTGATCCGGAAGAGACTTATACATCCTCTGCAGATGAATATTCCTTTCACAGTGTAGAGGGCGTTGTTCAGTATGAAGAAAAGTAGGAAATTTCTTACAAAAGAAAGTCATATTAATTCAAGATAAATAAACGTGTAATATAAGAATAATAAAACATTATTAGCATCAATTTTAGACTTTTGTCTTCATCAGGTTGATGCTGTATGTACCCATTGTTAAAAACAACATAATAACAATAAAGACATAAACTAAATAAAGGTGACATAAAGTAATTTTCTTCCAAAATTAACTGTTTACTTAAATTGAACAAAGTTTTAAAACAGCTAAAAGAAGAGTTTTTAAGTAAGAATGTATATGTACATATTTTTATGAACATTTACTATAATAGCAGAGAAAAAAATCTATAACTGAGTGGAGCACAATGTTTTTTTTATTGCAACTGATATGTTGTTATGTTTGGCATTAAATATTTTTTACTGCATCTTCCTGATAAACCTGATGAAAAATGGTGGTACAGAAACCGTTGGAGTACACGGTCTACTCTGAAGCTGAAATTTACTTTCGCTATATTGTTCTCTAAAAAAAATGGTGTATCTCTTACTCAACATCACGTTTCTTCAGTATTAAAACTTTTTTATAATCTAAAACTACAGGACAATTGTAGAGAAAACCCCATATTCAAAATGTCTTACAAAAACTAAGAGAAGGTTATGTCTGCAGTATGAATAACAAACATAACATAATGTTTTGGGACAACATGGGACCTATTGATCCATCTTGGCTGTTCCATCCTCTAAACTAAATTAAAATAACTTTAAAAAATATATTAAAATT
>NW_013673060.1:5812-16845 GCF_000517525.1 Limulus polyphemus | reverse complement strand
TATAACATGTCCAACTTCTGTGTTTATAAAACTCTGACAAAATGTAGTTCTCTCTAGATCAAGCATTTTTTAAGATTTAATCATTTCAAGTATGGAACTTTCTATATAATTCACCATGATTTTTCACATCTGACAGCAGATAATTGAAATAGAAATTTATAATCTTTCTGTATTGAAAGTGACTTGAACAGGTGCACACGTGTCTTACTGCGTTAGAGTAGAAAAACCCCTGAAGTTAACACAAGTAAAACTAGCTCTTATAACCCCAGAGCACACGTTATGATTTGCCAACTAACATTTCTTTTAAAGGTTGTTTAGTTTTTCAACAACAGTGAGAAATTTTTAACTTAATGCCGTTATTTAAAACCGATAATTGTGTTTTTTTATTTGTACGTTATAGTATGTCAGGAAAATGTTAACCAATCAATATAAGTTTTACAGTGTCTAACATAATTTCTGTCTTTCAACAGGATTTATCCTAATGTATTTGTTGATATTTTAATATATATACTTACCTAAGCTTACTGATTCAAAAATTAAAAGTAATGCAAAGACCATTTTTCTAAATTCAGGAATTTATATAAACTTAAGGTGATTTTTTTTGTCTTTTGTTTTTTATCAAAGAATTTACAATGTTCTTAATATACATTCTTCTCACTTCACATCGTCTGTGGAAATGGAAAGTTAGTTTTAGCTGAATGTTTCTTCTTAGGGGTCAAGAAGGAGGAGAAAAATTAGATTCCAATAAAGATAAACGTGACGATACTCCAGGAGCGAGCGAGAACAGTAGAAAAGAAAAGGTGAAATCTTCATTAACCCTTTTCCAATATTTAAAGACGTATAAAGATTATTCGGGTAGTATTCCCTCTCACCAATCTAACGGGTTTGACGAGAGTTGATGTAGCTTGAAAAGGGCTGGAAAGGTGAAATCTTCATTAACCCGTTTCCAATATTTAAAGACGTATAAAGATTATTCGGGTAGTATTCCCTCTCACCAATCTAACGGGTTTGACGAGAGTTGATGTAGCTTGAAAAGGGCTGGAACTTTTGTGTACAACATGAGCAAATAAATGTTTCATACTTAAAACTTTTCAACTGTTAGATGTACAAAACTAGAGCTCTGAATCTAACTACCGTGTTAAATGATCTTAAAATCTCTTTCATTAAGAAAGAACAACAAAGTTGTGTGCGAGAAAATAGTTGACACCAAACAGTTAACAATTTCTTATATTTTGTTGAAAATATAATTATTTTAGCTAAAAAGGCCTTAATGTATACATTAAAATAATACCATTTTTCATAAGTACTTCTTTAGGAAGCCACGCTTTTCATGTATAACTGTACTATTTAGTCAGAGTATTGTCCCAAGAATATTAGCTGTACTAAATTAATTTAAGTTGTGTGGGAGAAATGTGTGATAGCAAGGAATAGATGTGGAAAGAAGACTCTATAGAAATTGAGATACTTTGAAAATTTGGTACAATATACATATAAACTTAATGTGTAGTAATATGTGAATTAGAAAGACTTTACGGATTGCAGTGTTATTTATTTTGACTTAATAATTAGTTATTACAGAGATGTAAGAAGGCCTAAAACGTAATTCAATACATCATTTTAGTACAATGACACTAGTTTCTTCAGTTTAGTTCCATATGTATTAGAGAGTTAGGTATTCAAAATGCTAAAAACATTCAGTCTTTTTTATCCAATTAAAATTTTAATTTTTAAAGTAACGGATGTATTCATTTATCCAGGTAAAATTTGAGGAAATGTCTGATCCGAATTCCAAGTGGGAGAGTGAGAATGCTGGAGAGCACAAAGGTAAAGGTGAGAATACAAAAGATGAACTGTTGAAACTACAACAGAATATGAGTCTTGGGGAATCCAAGTCCAAGCGTACAGTATATGAACGTGCACGTAAGGAAACTGAGAATAACTTGGCATCAAAAACTGAGTTAATTGATATAAAAACTGTAAACATCAAGGAGAAGTTTGAGAAAGGTGAACTCAAAAATGAATTTTATCTGGAAAAACAAGAAAAAACTCGCAGACAAAAGGAGGAAGATCTTAGTGTCTTAAGTGAAACAAGTAGGTAGATGTAACACACGTTGATAAGTTCACTGGGTTCAGTTCTCCTTAAATAATTAGGTTATACACAAACATTAGGATCAACTGTTTCTAATTTGGTAGGTTATACACACACCTAGGTTTAGCTCTACTTAAACTGATAGGTTATACACACACCTAGGTTTAGCTCTACTTAAACTGGTATGTTATACACACTCCTAGGTTTAGCTCTACTTAAACTGGTAGGTTATACACACTCCTAGGTTTAGCTCTACTTAAACTGGTAGGTTATACACACTCCTAGGTTTAGCTCTACTTAAACTGATAGGTTATACACACTCCTAGGTTTAGCTCTACTTAAATAATTAGGTTATACACAAACATTAGGATCAACTGTTTCTAATCTGGTAGGTTATACACACACCAAGGTTTAGCTTTACTTAAACTGGTAGGTTATACACACTCCTAGGTTTAGCTCTACTTAAACCGCTAGGTTATACACACTCCTAGGTTTAGCTCTACTTAAACTGGTAGGTTATACACACACCTAGGTTTAGCTCTACTTAAACTGGTAGGTTATACACACTCCTAGGTTTAGCTCTACTTAAACTGGTAAGTTATACACACACCTAGGTTTAGCTCTACTTAAACTGATAGGTTATACACACACCTAGGTTTAGCTCTACTTAAACTGGTAGGTTATACACACACCTAGGTTTAGCTCTACTTAAACTGATAGGTTATACACACACCTAGGTTTAGCTCTACTTAAACTGGTAGGTTATACACACTCCTAGGTTTAGCTCTACTTAAACTGGTAAGTTATACACACTCCTAGGTTTAGCTCTACTTAAACTGGTAAGTTATACACACTCCTAGGTTTAGCTCTCCTTAAACTGATAGGTTATATACACTCTTAGGTTTAGCTTTCCTTAAACCAATAGGTTACACACACTCCTAGGTTTAGCTCTCCTTAAACCGATAGGTTACACACATTCCTAGGTTTAGCTCTATTTAAACCGATAGGTTATACACACTCCTAGGTTTAGCTCTCCTTAAACTAATAGGTTACACACACTCCTAGGTTTAGCTCTCCTTAAACCTCTAGGTTATACACACTCCTAGGTTTAGCTCTCTTTAAACTGGTAGGTTATACACTCTCCTAGGTTTAGCCCTATTTAAACCAATAGATTATACACACTCCTAGGTTTATAAACTCATAGGTTATACACACTCTTAGGTTTAGCTTTCTTTAAACCGATAGGTTATACACACTCCTAGGTTTAGCTTTCGTTAAACTGGTAGGTTATATACACTCCTAGGTTTAGCTCTTCTTAAACTGATAGGTTATTAATTTGATATAACTAGTTCTCTTTCCAACTAATAATTTATACAAAGACCTAGGATCCGTTCTTCTTAAACCAATAGGCCACACATACGCACTGTTGAAGTCAGTTCTCCATATACACAAACATCCCAGGTTTTACCCAGAAACAGGAGTAGTACTGGAAATGGTTACCAAGTGAAACTATGTAATAGACTGGACAAAATGTCATAAACAAAGTCAACATAAAAACTGTGTGTGTGTGTGTGTGTAGCTGCTGGACTATGGATGACCACATCCTCACGTAGTTTCTGTTTGAAGACTCAGTGTAGATCAGTCACTACGAACTACATGAAAATTTGCATTTAATTAGCACACTATGCTACCACGTGACTGGTCATTCTCATTCCATATAGGTGGGGTTGTGATCTCTAGATATTTCCTGTATAATCACTCAAGGATATTACTCTTAACATTTTGAAACAAGGCCACTTTTGGAGAATGTTCTCCATAGGTGGCAACAGGTATCACCTACTTTGAAAATTACAAAGGAACAAATTAAGTTGAAACAATATTAATGGTTTTATTAACCGTGAGCTACATGAAAACTTGCGCATTTTCAGAATTAACAATAACTTCAGAATGAATATCAATACTACAGAAAGAAGAAACTTAGGGTATATTACTATACCACAGATATACATAAAAAGGTGTACCATAGCCACGCGATTAACAAAGAAACAACAATTTATGTTCCTCTAAATTAATTCTCGTAAACACTGATAACTTGGCCTACTTTTATAATCAGGATTATCCAGGAGTGAATTGGTATGTCATTGAATATGTTGAATATTCAAAATGACTTTTCAATGAGAACGTGAAATTTTCACTGCAAGTGCCACCAATTTAATATTTTTCAGTCGAGTAAACCAAATGTATCAATACTGTGATATTTTTGTCAATCTATGTTTAACTTGTATATCTGAAGAACTGATAAAGAATGTGCAGAACTGCAAAAGTTCAACAGTTCAGTTCTAGAAGTACCAAACTAATATTTTTTTATTATAATTATTTTAAAATTAGAAACAGTATTTATTTTTGGTCAACTAACTCAGTTTAATTAATATTTTAAATGTTCTGTCATTATTGTATTTTTAACAAATGTTCTGTGCATCAGTAGACTGTTTCATAACTAGCATTACAGGTACTGGGAATATAGCTTGTCAATAGAGTTTTATTTTTTACAGGGTTAAAACTATTATTTGATTGGCTCGGGTGCAACTGTTAGTATTAAGTTTTCTTCTATCACAACTTGGCTGGTTAAAAATCTTTTATAGTCTGTGAATTACAAACTTAACCAACATCACTGTGACCAAGAAAGTAAAAGTAATTGATCCAAGGTTATTGGTGTGATACTTGATCAAGTAGCATATTTTTTATCTCTCGTCTTAACAATGGAAACTTTTTAGGTTAATGAAATTTTAAAAAAATTTCAATTGTATGCATTTTACAGAGTGTTTCCAGCTTTTCTTGTAGAGGACATCAGCCCTGTACAGTACTGACCTTATCTCACATGCTAGTTACACACATCAAGGTGTGTGTGTTCTGATAAAGGACATCAACCTTGTACAGTACTGACCTTATCTCACGTGCTAGTAACACACATTAAGGTATGTGTGTTCTGATAAAGGACATCAACCTTGTACAGTACTGACCTTATCTTACATGCTAGTCACACACATCAAGGTGTGTTTTGAGACTTTTAAGCTTTCTCACAAATCATACTGTTAGAGACCTCATTTTGATCTTGTATCTACTGATATTACTGTGAACTTTCACCTGGGGCTACCAGTGACATGGGTAGAGGCTGTGCACAGTTTAAATGACTGTTGTCATGAGATAATTACCAACTTACAAATAGTACTTACTTAGATACCAGGTCTGTGACTTTAGGACACAGATCACTAGCTTAAAGAAGTTTATGTAAAAATAATGAAAACAGAGAATTATAATGTTGAAATAAAATACAACATTTATTAACTTCTATTTATGTTGTTACGTTAATATTCTTTCATTTTTCTTTCACTTCAGTGGTTACTTCAAATTTTTATCATTGTTACACTTCATAAATAATAAAAGGCTTACTTAGCAGCTGAGGTTTTTTCTATTTTTTATGACTGGGGCTGCCAACTTCTAACTCAAGCCAACTGGCTCGAAGGCAGATTGCATTTCTCTGGAGCTGGCTGACTTACTGTATTTTTAAATGTAGCTTCTATATATATTAGCTGCTATGTAGTGTGTGGGCATGAAGTGGGTAGAATTGGTTATGTAATAACTTTTCATAGGGGGGTGGGGGCAAAATATTTCCCCTGAGGTTCTTAGGAATCTTCATCACAAGATTTGTATTACTTGAAGACCATTTCCATCCACTGCCATCAAGGACAATGTTGGTGAAGAATACATTATGGGCCCTCTCACAACATTGGAGCTGTGTGCATGCCCCTCTCAGTGGGTTTAGTTTGTTTAGTTTGTTTTTGAGTTTCCCGCAAAGCTACACGAGGGCTATCTGCCCGGCATGGCCAGGTGGTTAAGGCACTCGACTCGCAATCTGAGGGTCGCGGGTTCGAATCCCTCTCACACCAAACATGCTCGCCATTTCAGCTGTGGGGGCGTTATAATGTGACGGTCAATCCCACTATTCGTTGGTAAAAGAGTAGCCCAAGAGTTGGCGGTGGGTGGTGATGACTAGCTGCCTTCCCTCTAGTCTTACACTGCTAAATTAGGGACGGCTAGCGACTGGACAATGTTCCATCTGACACTACTAACTCAAACTACACTATACTATGTTACAGTTTTCAGTGTTGGAAGGTAAACCTTTGGTTACACAAAAGTCATAAAAAGAGGTGTGATACAAAAACAGATAAAGGGTTCCCACTGAGAGGGGGATCCTTAGTTTAGTAACCAATGGTGATTTATTTATTTCATTGTCACTTTGTGAAGGGTCAAATGTACTTTTCATTATATGTAGAAGTTCCATGGAGTTTCAGCATTTCTTATACTGGACTTTCATTCATATTCATTAGGGATATATTTCTTTCCTTTTTACAGTATCTAGTGTTCACGTACATATTTTACTTTCCTTAGTTGCTGTTTCCAAACTTTAACACATATTTTTGTGATTATTGTAATCAGTCTTTTTGTTTCTCTAGCCCTTAAAGTAATATTTTACAGGCCCCTCAAGAGCCGGTGGGGGACATTTTTGTTGAAAAATATAACAAAAACTACCCAATCCGGTTTTTCTTAATTTTAACTGAAATTGTTTGGACATTTTTTTTTTTACTGGCTAAGACGAAGGCATTTCCAACACTCTTTTAGTGTTGGGGCTGCGAAAAGTGATTTGACGTGGTAAGGTGACTGAAATCCATCAGTGCATCACAAGCTTAACGGCTAAGCACAAGAAGCATGGAAGTCTCCAAATGACACGCAAAAGTATTGAGGAACCATTTAGAACCACCTTGGTAGATATTGTGCAGTAAGCCGAGTACCATATTATGCCTGTAGCTGCTTT
Organism: Limulus polyphemus; assembly: GCF_000517525.1. NCBI lineage: Eukaryota > Metazoa > Arthropoda > Merostomata > Xiphosura > Limulidae > Limulus > Limulus polyphemus. Next base: position 9,883 of record NW_013673060.1, on the reverse strand, counting down.
TCAAGTGTTCCTGTCTGCACATCCTGCTGCTGAGTATCGTGATGCTTCTACCTTCCCTACGGAATTGCGAGTGAAATCGTCTGTATCTCAGTTGAAAGCTAAACTCAAAAAGATGATAGCAGAAGCATAGAAGGTTGGCAATTGCTTAATTAATGACACTGAGAATGTGGCTTTATTGATATATACTGAATTTATTCCCTCAGTACTTCTTTCGAAGTTGTTTCATAAAGATACTTCCAAAACCACCCTCTTTGGGAGTTTCCAGATTGAACTTACTTTTAATATACGATGAATTGTAGTGTAAAGACACCTCTTGGCTCCTGGGGGACGTGTTGATAATATTTCGATTTTTAACAAGTAGTTAACTTAGTTATTTTCTTTAACTACTCTTGTTTCACTGATGAAATTATTGTTTTCATGTATGTAATGTCACAATGTCTTGTATAGATCAGAATTTCTTAAGAATAAGATAGAGGATTCAAACATCTTTCTTTCAGCTCCATTCATCGTTCAGTGCATTTGTTTGCCTTGATTATTTTGTGTTTAACAAAGATTGTTTTCACATTGTTTTAACTCAATCAGAGACTGAGAATACTGTTAAACTCCATAATACATTTTCAAGTGCTCTTCTAGCTATTTTAGCTGCTATCCATGTCACTTAAGGTTATCATTACGCCTGATAACACAAAAACTTTTTTCTGTAGAGATTATTCAGTACTACATAGTAATATATATTAATTAGGCAAATACTTGAAAGATGTACAGTGTAATAAAAACAAAATATAACTTATGTGTTTTAACACTGAAATATTTTAGGATAATATCAATTTGATTCTTAGGCACTGCAGCTGGAGCAAGATCACGTTTCAAGCACATGGATGCTGAAAGTTCTAGCACATCTTCACCAATTAAGTCACCTTCTGATCAAAAGCATACTTGGGAAATACCATCACCTAATCAGCCTCGTACTGATATTGCAGTTATCAAATGTAGTGATCCAGGCGCTAAGGATAAAATTGAAATTGATCCTGCCCAGCTGACCCAAAGATTCAACTTCTTTGAAAACTATAGAGAGGAATCAAAAGAAAGAGACGCCAATATTGTACGATCATCTGATGCTGGTCATGAAGTTATTGTTACCGACACAACTAAAAAGATGTTGAACATGTTCAAGGAGTTAGAGAGTCAATCTAACAGTGGTGAAGCCATGACTGGTCCTAAACCAGTGAGGGCAATTACTCCACCACCAGAGTCAACAAAAACCGATGACAGAGAATGTGAGCATTCACCAAAGGCAAAACAACGGTCCGCCGTCATTCGCTGCAGTTATAAAAACGAAGATAATCTGGTATGGGATACTGATAAAGCAAAGAATCTTCGTTCCAAGTTTGAGAATTGGCAACCTGATGTTGAACAAACTAAAACTAAGAAGGAAGAAGAATTCCTACCAGAAACAGATATGGCTAAAAACCTGCGGGCCAAGTTTGAGGCAATTCAGGAAGAAAGCACAAAGTCAAAAGAGAAACTAAAACCCACAGGAAAGAGACTTGTGGTGAGTACTTAATGTTTCCATATTACTGTTTGGTTCAGAAATTCTTACTAGTTTTTGATGTTTCAAAAAATTACAAATTGGACTTAATACTTTTGTACATTAATGTGCTTGCTAATGAGCAGAAGTTATTTTATGTTATATTTTTACATAATTTAGTGGTTTCTGTAAAATAGAAGTAGGGGATCACTATAACTAAAGAGACTGTTATAAACTTTAAAATATGTAGGTCTTTATTTTTTTAAGTGTTTTAATGACTTTAAAATTGTCAGTTAATTTGTTATTAAGTGAGAAACTATGAATTTAGGTTGTGTTACGTTTCAGACAGATCATATCTGCATGTGATATCTTCACAATTAGTTCAGCTACATGCAATAATAACAGTGCATAATATAATTTAACAAAAATATTTGATCTCATAAAACCTGATGAGAGAAAGCTGTCACATGGTCTCAGTCAACATGATAAACAATGTTCTATACTGGTCTGTTGACTGATGATAAACAATGTTCTATACTGGTCTCAGTCAACAGACCAGTATAGAACATTGTTTATCATCAGTCAACAGACCAGTATAGAACATTGTTTATCATGTTTATTACATTTAACCGAATAATCACCAACAGAACATTCAAGTTTTACTTTCAATGCCTAGCCCAACTTATCAAACCCTAACCCCACCTTCCCCAGAAATCCACTTCTCAAGCCATGCCTGTTATTAACCCCTATTGTTCTCTAAATCCCCGACTTTCGGTGGGCGGTCAGTCTTTGTTGTTTGGAACACGTTTTTTTAACTAAACCAATTATTGACTGTAACTTTCAGTACAGCGTTAGCTGCCACAAAGATTGGGGCTTGGATGCCTAACTTCAACACTTGGCCAGAGCCGAGTATTACCGGGTAGCCCAGTACCCAGCCGGAATCAAATATCTGGCCAGGAACCCATCTATATACCTAATTCTTAGTATCTGCAAGTTACACATACGCAATGTTCATGTGAGTAAGTAAGAAAAAACTGATAAACAATGTTCTATACTGGTCTGTTGACTGACCAGTTTTGTTTTTGTTTCTAATTTTTGTGGATATTTATTGGGGGGGGGAAGAGAGAACTCTGTGCCTGTTGACACCTTGCCCCACCCAAAGCTTAATGACCAGGTAACCAGACCCGGTATTCGGCCAAATGTTACTATCCTACTAAGAATATAAAAATGTGTACTTTATACATTTGTACCTCAACATGATGTATTCTTAATTATGTCAATTTTAAAGAAAAACAACTAACTACATAAACAGTCACTTCATTATTATTATTATACTTTTATTATAGAGATTCTTTCACATTGTTAGCTTAATATGTGTAGTTAGAACCTTCTAAGCTTGCTACACCTTGTGATATTATTGGGTTTATGGCCAGAAATACTGTTAACAGAGATGAAATAATGCATTCTAATCTTTATAAATAAGAATCTTAGAAATGTATATTTAATTAGCTATACTTCAATAGGATGATATTTAGTTTTGTTCCATGTAGGTGGCTTACTCTGATAGATAAATAATACTAATATAACTCATCATAGGAGACTTGTTTACCTTAGTACGCAACACAGTAATGTAAACTTGATTGATTCTTGTAAGAACATAAAGATATTTTGGGTGAACGTTTCTGTCACTTACCTACTTGGATGTAAATGAACCAATCAAAACGCTAGTTCTTACTTGTGTCACTCTGGCTAGAGCCAAGTAAAAAATCATAACACACTAGAGTTTCCTCACTGAGTCAGTTTGACACATATTAGGAAAGAAGACTGAGGGATATCAAGCGGAATGACTGCCGTGTTGTACATTTACGTACTAGTCAACTGGTGAGCATGCTGCTGCCTTGAAACATCAGAAATCCACTGCTTGCTGTGTTTTTCTATTGAAACTGTGTAGTCTTTGTTAGTAGAAAAATCTGACTAATCAGCTCACTGTTTTTATTGTTCAGTGAGATGATTCAAAGTCCAGCGTTTCCAGCTGTAATAAAATGAATCTACAGGTGAAGAAAAAAATCATGGGTATAATTTTGTAGTTAACAAAAATAAGCACAGTCTGTTTTTTTAGTTCATGGCAAAAATAGTTTCAGTTTTTTTGTTGCTTATTTTTTCTGTAAAATATTTACTACATCAGTGAAATTAATATCTAAATGTATTCAAACTTAATACAGTATATATATAAAGGAAAATTCTTATTAACTTATAAAAGATTGTGTATGACAAGTGATATTATTTCATTCTCTCAAGTACTTGTTGATACAATTGTGTTTGAAAGGAATATTGTAATAGTAAACACTAAAAATACATAAAAAAATCTTGGCTTTCAACTCAAGTAGAACAAATTTAAGATACTTTTATTAGTTTTTAAATCTCATTTAATATGTTTATCACTATTTTATTTGTTCTTTTATCATGTAATAACTAATATTTATTTTGTTTCTTTTTGAATTTTGTGCAAAGCTACACGAGGGCTATCTGTGCTAGCCGTCCCT
>NW_013673060.1:0-4867 GCF_000517525.1 Limulus polyphemus | reverse complement strand
CACTGCCAACTCTTGGGCTACTCTTTTACCAACAAATAGTGGGATTGACCATCACATTATAATGCCCCTATGGCTAAAATGATGAGCTTGTTTGGTGTGACGGGAATTTGAATCTGCAACCCTCAGAATGCGTGTTGAGTGCCCTAACTACTTGGCCATGCTGGGCCATGTTTATTTTGAAGTAACCAGTTATAATTTACGAACAGGTGCGGACCAGCCTAACCAGACACTAGTAAAAATCCTGGTGGGCCTCTTTGGAAAAGTATGTAGTTCTGTTATTTTTTAAGATAAACTTGTGGGCCCTTTCTAGCATTTCTCCCGGTAAAATTTTAGAGTTCCATCTGCTCGTGTTTACGGGTTCAAATTACAAAAATTCAAATAGTAAAGTAATACATACAATTATTAGCATGATAACTATGGTTAATTGTTATTTTGTATTGGATATTTATAAGTTTTTATACACACATAGTTCATATTGGAAAGCAGTAGCATTATGTAATATCTGTCAGTCTAGAATCCATACTTGTGCTGAAGGGTATGTTTTGGGTTGTAGTACCAAAGAATTGATGAAATAAAGCAAAATCATGTAAAAACATATTATTTTACTTACATAGTTTACAAATTACTGCAGCTCATCAATTTAGTTAACTTCACCATTTGAATATTTTAGACAAACATGTACATCACTAATAATTTTGTTAAAATATGTTGAATCTTTATAAAACAAATGTAAAATTACCTTGAAGTGCATTCCTGTATGTGGTGAGGGGACCTCTTAGGGAAGGTTCTGTCTTTACAGTTTATCTGGGATTCAAACATCTGCTCTCTTCTTTGCTGTGCATGGCAACACTTGAAGGGTAGGGAACTATTTTGGTGGTTGAGTGGTGTCAGAAGCATGGGAACACACCACCTTGGCCTTGACTTCCTACAAGTGAGTGCCCCCCTCGGGGTTGGTTGGCTGGTTCTATGGGAACAGGGTCAACTGAGAGCCAGTATTGGATATCTTCAATGGGTGCAGTGGACATTATGCCTTTTGAGGTTACTCCCATTGCTACTTTGAAACCCTCAAAAGGAGTAATAAATGAGAGAGATTTACTTAACATCCCTGAGTTGAAATATTAGACGAATCTCCACTCAAAGTTATGGTATAATGTGGGCTACCAGCATTCTTAATTTGAAGTTTACATCACCACATCCACCTGCCACTGTTATTTTATTCAGTATGGGTTCAGTTGACACTGATAGGTATTGTGGCCTTGCCATCACAACAAGCATACATCAAAGTACCATGACTAGATGCTTTTGTGTCCAAACTGCTGACAATGGAAACACCTGAAAGAGTTAGAAATATATGGCATCCACCTGCCACTGTTTTCTGAACCGTAACGTATGGCCACATATTTCTAACTCTTTCAGGTGTTTCCATTGTCAGCAGTTTGGACACAAAAGCATCTAGTCATGGTACTTTGATGTATGCTTGTTGTGATGGCAAGGCCACAATACCTATCAGTGTCAACTGAACCCATACTGAATAAACTGGAAGAGAAAAAGGTACACCTATTACAGATCATGCACAACATTGTCCCCTCTTCTAACTCAGACATATACTGCTACACTTCATTTCATTGCCACTTTGGGGGGTTTGAACAGATCTCTCCATTCCTCCAACAGAGTCTTTCTCTCGTTATGTCAAGATTCTTCTGCCCTCCACGGACATCTGAGTCGACAAATCTACATCTACTCCAATATCTGTCCCTACCACAGTTTCCAGTTCTGAGGTGCAGGACCTTTATTTGGTCAAGCACTCCCTCACTGGATTCTCATTCATCTCAAAGTAACCTGCTCCATCGACCTCTTTTTAGTAAAAAAAAATGCTGGGGTCTTAAACAAAAAATGCTCTCCATCCAGTTCTCCTACTGCTTCTAAATAAAAATGGTCTTTTTGATACAGTGGAACTGTCGATGTTTCCATTCATCCTGTGTCTCTCCTTAGAGGAAACTTTCCAAAGACCTGCCATTGCTGTCAATTTATGGTGATTTTGCATGTACAGGAAAGACAGGTTGTACAATGGTTGAGTTAATGGGGGTGTGGCACTGCTGGTTGACCACTATGTCTGTGCCACAATCTATGTCACTGGTGGCTGTGGGCATTCTCCATGGGTTGTACCATCACTATATGTTCTCTTTACCTGTCACCAAGAGAAGATTATGGTCAAGCAGACCTTAATGATCCTATTCCACAGTTGTAATCTCCCTTCTTTATCTCAGGAGACTTTAATGGAAACAATCCCCTCTGGGATGGTGCCGATATTGATGAGATATTTTGTTCTGTGGAGCACATGCTCTTGGATCACAACCTTTCTCTTCAATACTAATTCATATACATATTTCTTGCTGTTATTGATCTGTACATTTGTTTCCTTTACATTCTTGTTTGTTTTTCATAGATGGACAGTTACCATTTTCCCATCATTCTAAGTTAGATTGGCTGTGGTCAATTCCACAGTGGAAGCTAGAGCAGGCTGACTGGCTTTCCTTCACTACTCTCTCGGGACTTGATCTTGCTGTCGTGAATCTTCCGACTATTAATGATTGCATGGAGGCAGTAACTAACTGTATTGTAGCTGTTCCAACGATCCCTAAAACCTTGACATGTTTGCCATGGTATACTCATCCATGTTGAACTCCTGACAGCAAACAAGCTTGGAAGGCTCAGAAATGGGCCTGAGATGTCTTTCAAAAGACGTCCCATCCTTCAGAATGGAATGGCCTTTCAGCAGGCTTGTTCTCATGCCTGGCAGGTCAGATGTCAAAGTCAAAAGGAATCTTGGATTAAGTTTTCTTCCAGCATCTCCCTGACCACCAGTTCCAAGGTCGTTTGGGACAAGATTCAAAAGATCAATGGGAAGTACGTTTCCATCCCAAGGGCGAGGAAGTTGTTGATTTACAAGGTGTTGCTGACACCATTTCAGCACTTCCACACATTCTCCTACCTTCTTGGCCACCAAGTGATAGACCAAAAGATCACCACTATAACAGACCATTTAAACAAGTGGAACTTATAATTTCTCTACAGTGATTTGGCAGTACATCGGTTGGACCTGGTGATATTCATGATGAGATGCTACACCATCTTTCTCTTCTGATAATTTTTTACTGGATTTGGCAGGAGAAGGTTTTTTTCAGATGTATGGTGAAAGCTATTGTCACCCTTTTTCCTAAGTCTAGGAAAGATTCTTTCTAATTATCATCTTATTGCTTTGAGTAGCTGTCTCTGTAGGGTTTTGGAGAGGATGGTTGATGCTCATCTTCCTTGAATTAAACAACTTTCTCTCATACATCCAGTGTGCTTCCATAGGCTGCGGATCACTTATTTTGTCAAGAGGAAGTATCTTGTTTTACCTTGAGAAGGCTTATGATATTATATAGTGGTTTATAATTGTACAAGACCTTCATTCCTATGGGTTACATGGCCATTTACCTATTTTTATTTGTAACTTTTTAAATGACAGGTCATTCCAAAGTTTGTTTGGATTTCACATTGTTCCGATCCTTCACACAGAAATTTAGAGTCACACAGAGTTATGTCTTGAGTTTCACACTTTTCAGTATTAAGACCAATGCTATCCCTGAACAATTTCCTTTTTGCTGTTGCAAAACAAACTCTGTGTTGATGACTTTCAGATTTCCTGTTGCTGTTAAAATATGAGGTTTTTTGAAGGCCATAGATAGGCCTAAATAAAATGTTTTTAATTGTGTACCAGTTTTAACGTTGAATATTATTTATAATTTTAACTTCATACGCAAGTGCCAAAATACTATAATTAATTCATTGGTGTTGCACCAGTGGAAATTTGACAATTTCTTTAAAAGACTAAGTTCACTACTTTTGTATTTTAATTAGGACATAGGAACAAAATTATCTGAATTTTAATTTCAGGGTTCATCTACTGGAGAAGCCTGTGATCTCTGCCAGAAGCGATTATATCCAGTGGAGAAGATGGAGGTAGGAGGATTAATATTTCATCAGAACTGCTTTCGTTGCACTCATTGTAACTGTGTGTTGAGGTACGTAAATTTTGTGCTGAAGTTTTCTAAGTAACTCTTAGAGCTAAATTAATAATATTAATTATTACTTTTGTTAGAAGCTTTGAATATACCTGCAATGCTAATTTAAGTTATTTTGAAGTTTACTCCAAAACACCCACCATTATGAATGTTTTTAAAGTGAAGAATATCATAAAAGAACTTCTGTTAGACTGCTACGGTACCAACTACCAGTTATCATATCAACTGGAAGTATTAAATCTTATGTTTAGTCTTTCTTAAAAAACAATATTGACTTTGATAATGTAAGCAATGCAGGCTTTTATGACTGTCATGTTTTCTCTTACTCTTATTTTTAAAAGTAAATACTGCTCTCCAAAACTAAAAATGCTGAATTTGGAAACTGAAATTAGGGAGACTTGTTTTTTTTTTCTATTACCTCCAGTAACCTTGAGCTAGCACCTAATATTATCTAAGTCAAAATGATAGTTATGTTGGCTAAGCTACTACTTCATTAATTCATGAGCTGTGTGAGTGATTGCCATTTCCAATAATAATATGTAAAAAGTCAAATGATTACGGTAGGGCTTGAAAAATCTACAGTTACTGTGTACATTAACATGTCTCTTAGACTGCAACAACTAACAGAACAAAGATAAAACCTTCACAATACATGGACTCAGTTTAACAATTCACCAATGAAAAAACGACTTAATGAATAAGGAATGACTTAGTGAATAAGAAATATCTCAATGAATAGGGAGAGACTTAGTGAATAAGGAATATCTCATTGAATAAGGAGTGACTTAGTGAATAAGGAA
>NW_013673059.1:39778-42131 GCF_000517525.1 Limulus polyphemus | reverse complement strand
CAGGTCCCTATAGTGGCAGCTGTTACAGTTCCTGAAGTGTAGTTACAGGTTCCTATAGTGACAGCTGTTACAATTCCTGAAGTGTAGTTACAGGTTCCTGTAGTGGCAGCTGTTACAGTTCCTGAAGTGTAGTTACAGGTTCCTATAGCGACAGCTGTTACAGTCCTTGAGGTGTGGTTACAGGTTTCTATTGTGGCAGCTGTTACAGTTCCTGAAGTGTGGTTACAGGTTCCTGTAGTGACAGCTGTTACAGTTCCTGAAGTGTAGTTACAGGTTCCTATAGGGACAGCTGTTACAGTTCCTGAAGTGTGGTTACAGGTTCCTGTAGTGACAGCTGTTACAGTTCCTGAAGTGTAGTTACAGGTTCCTATAGGGACAGCTATTACAGTTCCTGAAGTGTAGTTACAGGTTCCTGTAGTGGCAGCTGTTACAGTTCCTGAAGTGTAGTTACAGGTTCCTATAGGGACAGCTGTTACAATTCCTGAAGTGTAGTTACAGGTTCCTGTAGTGACAGCTGTTACAGTTCCTGAAGTGTAGTTACAGGTTCCTATAGTGGCAGCTGTTACAGTTCCTGAGGTGTGATTACAGGTCCCTATAGCGGCAGCTGTTACAGTTCCTGAGGTGTGGTTACAGGTTTCTAGGAACCTGTAACTACACTTCAGGAACTGTAACAGCTGCCACTCAGGAACCTGTAACTACACTTCAGGAACTGTTACAGCTGTCGCTATAGGGACCTGTAACTACACTTCAGGAATTGTAACAGCTGTCGCTATAGGAACCTGTAACTACACTTCAGGAACTGTTACAGCTGTCGCTATAGGAACCTGTAACTACACTTCAGGAACTGTTACAGCTGTCGCTATATACACTTCAGGAACTGTAACAGCTGCCACTACCCCCCATGAAAGTCCGAGGCATAGAGCAGTCGCAATGTATCAACAATAATACCTCCATGAAAGTCTGAGGCATAGAGCAGTCGCAACGTTTCAACAATAACACACCCCATGAAAGTCCGAGGCATAGAGCAGTTGCAACGTTTCAACAATAATACCCCCATGAAAGTCCCAGTTATATTTTTTATCATTCCAGAAGGTGTTTCATCATATAATCAACCACGAGTTAATATAAATATATTTCTTAATAAATTGTTTTTGGTGATACTTTAATTTTGTTCAGTTCTTTGTTCAAGTCATCTTTCCAAGATGATTAAGTAAGCTTCGGATCCCACTCTTCATACAACATGATTTAGTGATTTTTTTGCAAAGACTTACGTGACACGATTATTAGTTTTTCTTTAATTACATTGATAGATCAAATAAAGATCTGTTATCGTCTGTTTCCCCACAGGATATTACCAGACTACTTCTGTCACTTTAATGCTGTCTCTAAGTGGTTTATTAGAATGGTTAGTATAATCACTGACAGGGTATCAGCTGCATTTAAGTAATTTTGTTAAAAGATAAAAAAAAACGACCTTTACACTCCAGGTAATTGTAAAAGAAATTTTGATCTTTACCAACGTTTCGCCTTTGCGATTTCACGAGGGTTAGTACGTACAATTTATATGGTTATTGGTTTCATCAGGGTTTAACTAGAGCGTAAAAATGGTTTTTTTTAAAACCTTTTGTCAAAACATATAAATTCCTCCAGTATGAACTACGAATTATAAAAAAAAAACCATTTAAATAATGGTTCTGACGTTTCTAACAAAACGATGACGGATCTCCATGGAAACCACGTCTCTCCAATCAAAATTAAAAGGTTCTCTGTCATACTTTTCTTCGGACTCTGAATAATATTTCCGAGTTTGGATTCAAAATATGTGTGCTTGTGTCCTTTGAATTCAGACAATTTGAATAATATTTCCGAGTTTGGATTCAAAATATGTGTGCTTGTGTCCTTTGAATTCAGACATTTCGCTTTTTATCCTTCACCAAACTTGAAAGTTTCTCGGCGTATACTTGTTTTTCCAACTTCTAATAAAATCAGATCAGCGATACCTTGAGGTGACTGTCAGAGATCAGTTTCAGGACACGTCTTCCCCAGGACTTTCTTTCTAGATTCAGGTTTTCCCAAACCAATTAGATAGCTTATCTAGTTTATCTTCAATCACTTTCATTACACGTATTGAAAACTTCGAGGGTTTTGACCTTTAGGAACTTGTAACTACACTTCAGGAACTGTAACAGCTGTCGCTATAGGAACATGTAATCCCATCTCAGGAACTGTAACAGCTGCCACTACAGGAACCTGTAACTACACTTCAGGAACTGTAACAGCTGCCACTATAGGAACCTGTAACTGTTATTGTTGATACATTGCGACTGCTCTATGCCTCGGACTTTCATGGGGG
>NW_013673059.1:36002-38867 GCF_000517525.1 Limulus polyphemus | reverse complement strand
CCTCCAGAACCATGTAACTCCCCTTCAGGAATTGTAACAGCTGTCACTATAGGAACCTGTAACTACACTTCAGGAACTGTAACAGCTGTCACTATAGGGACCTGTAACTACACTTCAGGAACTGTAGCAGCTGCCGCTATAGCAGCTGGTTTAACAAAATTGAAAGTTGCCAATAAAAAAGTGTGTACCATTCAACTGACAAGTTGTTGATATATTTGTGTTTTTTGACAGATTTTTAAAAGATATTTCTGCAGTTGGTAAACTTTGATTTACTTTTGTTTATATATATCTCATATTTCCTAATTTTGTTGATATTCTAAAACTGCCCTTTTCAATCGCTGAAGCTTTGACGTTTCAATGTTATTGCCGGACACAGTATAATCCGCTTCATCGCTAAGCCTAATAATAGTAGTAGTAGTAGTAGTAGTAATAGTAACATTCTATTAAGTAGGATGTAACATTCCATTAAGTAGGGTGTAACATTCCATTAAGTAAGATGTAACATTCCATTAAGTAGGATGTAACATTCCATTAAGTAGGGTGTATCATTTCATTAAGTAGGGTGTATCATTCCATTAAGTAGGATGTAACATTCCATTAAGTAGGATGTAACATTCCATTAAGTAGGATGTAACATTCCATTAAGTAGGATGTAACTTTTCATTAAGTAGGATGTAACATTCCATTAAGTAGGATGTAACTTTCCATTAAGTAGGGTGTATCATTCCATTAAGTAGGTGTATCATTCCATTAAGTAGGATGTAACTTTCCATTACGTAGGATGTAACATTCCATTAAGTAGGATGTAACATTCCATTAAGTAGGATGTAACATTCCATTAAGTAGGATGTAACATTCCATTAAGTAAGATGTAACTTTTTATTAAGTAGGATGTAACATTCCATTAAGTAAGATGTAACTTTTTATTAAGTAGGATGTAACATTCCATTAAGTAAGATGTAACTTTTTATTAAGTAGGATGTAACATTCCATTAAATAGGATGTAAAATTCCATTAAGTAGGATGTGACTTTTTATTAAGTAGGATGTAACATTCCATTAAGTAGGATGTAACATTCCATTAAGTAGGATGTAACATAGAGTTTCATGTAAAAAAAGGGGCACGAGGTGGATCATATGGTTAAACACTATTTCCTTGAGGTCGTAAGGTCATAAAGCTGCCGTAAAAACTTCCTATCTACAAATACACGGGACATCCGCCTTTCTCAGGAAGATCCGGAGAACCCGACATTTAGACCCGCATCCGGATTTCTCCCGTTACTAAAACCGAGTTACTTGAACAGCTTTGGCGCCACGAATTTCCCGAAAACATTAAAAGTCTAACATCATCTTAACTAATTATGTTCTGACTAAGGTACGTATACAACATTCAGATAGTTCAAAAAGTCACCTGCAAAACAACAGTCAGAAATACGATGATTATGTATTTTAGGAAAATAACATTTTTTAAATAATGTTACATCTCAAATCTTTATTTTTTTTCACGTAATATTACACTTTCTTGTTGTGTAAGAAATGTTTATTTATGTACTTGTATAACGACACTGACAGTTAAACTATAAGGTGAACTTTCGGACAAGCAATGAAACAATCACGTCCATCGTGAACATCAGCTTAATTAACTACCTGAACTGTTTTGTAATTTATTGTTTAATTCTTCTCGATCGAGCGTTGGATCACGTGCATACAAGTCACAATTGATGAAGATAAGGTTTGTATGTCAAAGGTTATTAACTTTCAACTTGCTAATTCTATGTATCTGTCCGTCAATACCAATAGTTAGTTTGGGAATGTCTGTCTGTCGGTTACAGTTCAATAAAGACGATGCACGAGCGATTTTGAACCTGTTGTCAGTTCAAGGTCGCTGGTCAAATTTCGCCACGTGATAGGCGTGGTACAATTTACCGGGAGATAAGAAAGTCAGGTAGCTTTATGAGTGCGGCGTGCGTTCTAGGGTAGTCCTGGAGTTATCCACTTACAGTTGAACAATACACGTCGTGATAGAAAGATGACACAGAAAACATGGTAAGTTTTAAAGAACATAACACAAAACATTTGAAATGTTTAAAGCATGACATGGGACACTTAGCACATGTCATGTTTGGGACTTATCGCTGAACCACCGGGGGGTAACAGCTAAAGGGGTTTCTTGGAAAGTTTTTAATAGGAAGAACACCTGAAATGAAATAATCTATATCAACCAGAGTCGTGTTGTACATTTCGTTTTTATTTTAATTCAGTACTTAGAATAAACGTGATGTGCACATTCAGAATTAACGTTTCTCACAAGTTTCATCTGATCATTCATTTGGGCTCTTTTTTCATTTAATTGTGTCAGCTTTTTAAAAGAATTTTGCAGATCGCTTATTCTAGACTGTGTGAAAAGAAACTTTCACACAGTCTAGAATAAGTAAAGAAACTTTCACACAGTCTAGAATAAATAAAGAAACTTTCACACAGTCTAGAATAAGTAAAGAAACTTTCACACAGTTTAGAATAAGTAAAGAAACTTTCACACATCGTCTAGAATAAGTGGAGAAACTTTCACACAATCTAGAATAAGTAAAGAAACGTGTTCACACACTTCAAAAATCAGTTTGTTTATCCGTAACACACAATCTAGAATAAGAGGAGAAACTTTCACACAGTCTAGAATAAGTAAAGAAACTTTCACACAGTCTAGAATAAGTAAAGTTTCTCCACTTATTCTAGACGATGTGTGAAAGTTTCTCCACTTATTCTAGACTGTGTGAAAGTTTCTCCACTTATTCTAAACTGTGTGAAAGTTTCTTTACTTATTCTAAACTGTGTGAAAGTTTCTTTACTTATTCTAAACTGTGTGAAA
>NW_013673059.1:34921-35701 GCF_000517525.1 Limulus polyphemus | reverse complement strand
TTACGGATAAACAAACTGATTTTTGAAGTGTGTGAACACAATGATAAAACAACAATGTAACCATGATGAAACAACAATGTAACCATGGTAAAACAACAATGTAACCATGATAAAACAACAATGTAACCATGATAAAACAACAATGTAACCATGGTAAAACAACAATGTAACCATGACAAAACAACAATGTAACCATGGTAAAACAACAATGTAACCATGACAAAACAACAATGTAACCATGGTAAAACAACAATGTAACCATGATAAAACAACAATGTAACCATGATAAAACAACAATGTAACCATGATAAAACAACAATGTAACCATGATAAAACAACAATGTTACCATGGTAAAACAACAATGTAACCATGATAAAACAACAACGTAACCATGATAAAACAACAATGTTACCATGGAAATAAGCGATATTTTATAATTTAAAAATTTTATTAGCTGTGCATACATTACACAAATAGAGACTGTGACTGTTTACAGTTCACCAGATTTTGAGCTAGAGCTATGACTGTTTTAAAGTTCTCCAGATTTTGAGCTAGAGCTGTGACTGTTTACAGTTCACCAGATTTTGAGCTAGAGTTGTGACTGCTTTAAAGTTCACCGGATTTTGAGCTAGAGCTGTGACTGTTTACAGTTCACCAGATTTTGAGCTAGAGCTGTGACTGTTTTAAAGTTCACCAGATTTTGAGCTAGAGCTGTGACTGTTTACAGTTCACCAGATTTTGAGCTAGAGCTGTGACTGTTTAAAGCTCACCAGATTTTG
>NW_013673059.1:31195-34080 GCF_000517525.1 Limulus polyphemus | reverse complement strand
AAGTAGATGTTGTTTTAACTTGGTTTGTCTGCTCCATCAAGTGGATGTTGTTTTAACTTGGTTTGTCTGCTCCATTAAGTAGATGTTGTTTTAACTTAGTTTGTCTGCTCCAGAACTCTTTGAGGTGGGAAGAATACAGTACTGGATTGCCAAAATATTAATGAACTTTCAATTTTCCAGTTGATATATTTTGTGCGGTTTAGTTGAATCAAAATATTCTTATAATTATTCATTTATCTCGTGTCGTCAGATCTAGTTATTTTGCTTACATTTTCCACGATAGTACTGACAGCTAGCTATCGTACACATAGAGTAACAGGTCGAAGAGTTCAAGGTTCAAACCACGATGTCACAGAATCCACTCCGCGCTCTCGGCTATGAGCGCGTTATAAAAGTGACGGTCAATCCTGTTATTCGGTTCAAAGAGTTATGTAAAGCCGTTGTGGCGGCAGGCGTTACTGGTTGACTGCCTTGCCTCTGATCAGTAGGTCAAGGTCAATAACGACCATACCTAAATCCTAGTGGTCTCTGACTCGGACGTTTAGCCTACCGGTGCATGATTTACCGTTCATTATATCTATAAACTTGTCAATAGATATGCAGATATCGTAATAATTATGTTTCTTTGTCATTAAGCGCAAAGCTACACAATGGGCTATTTGTGCTGTCTTCACCGCGGGTATCAAAACCTGATTTTTAGCGTTATAAACCCTCAGACGTGCCTCTAAGCCATAACGGGAGAGACTAGAGTTCGTCTTAGTGTTAAAATTCGCGCGCAGCTACAAACGTGTTACGTGCTTCAGCCGCCCATGATTTTGAAGTGATCGATTAGAGGAAAGGCAACTAATCAACATCACCCACCGCCAACTGTTAGGTATTTGTAGTTTATTCAGTGTGGACATTAGGACTGGTATAACAAAACACAATTTGAGAGACTGAAAGCATAAAAAACACGTTATTCAGATCTTTAAACCTCTTATGTTTAATTCAAGTAGAAGAAAAATTTATTAACCCTAACACTAGTGAGTGTTGTGTAGTTCAAGCACCAAACCTTGTTTACAAAAAAAGACTACCATGTCTTCTTTTGTCCGAGAGCGATATATTCTTTTAAAAAATTTAAAGAAAGTGTAGAATATGTGTTGTGAACTCTTGACAACCGTGTTCATTCTGAGGTTCAACTGTCAGATCCTGATGCAAGCTAAGCCTAATGTGGTCTAAGCCTAATGTTGTCGGATAAGGTGATAATGGCATGCGTTTTGAAGAATCTCCACGTTGCTACCGCACGTGCACCCAACGACAGTTCAATGTTCTATCCCGTGCGTAAAAAGGTAAGTGGTATGCGCGGTTTACTTTGTTACGCCTACTCTTTGCGCATTTCACATAGCTCGAATGATGAATCACAAGAGGACTGCCGTGTAATGATACTTATCGAAATGATTAACTTTTTGGAAAGTGAGCGACGAATTAATGATTCCATAACTACCTGGTCTTACAAATCCGGGGTTCCCCCCTCAGCCATTATAATGCATCACTTCAGTGGTTCGTGATTATTGCACTGAACAATGTAAACGTTCGTTGACATCGTAGACGTTGAGGGAAAAGCAGCCACAGTCTACGATTTGGTAAGCCTAAGTCTTTCAAAGCACTGCGATCGTCTGTTCGTATTCGAAACGGTTGAGTCTAGGTTGCAAAACACGGCCCCAAGAAATCCACTAACAATACAGGTATCGCCACCTGCCGTCTCCGATAATAATAAGATCACGTGATATTTTCATATATTTATCTTTTAAAAAAGTGCGACAGATGTTTCCCCGAGACTTTTAAACATGCGTAGAGCTGCGACTAAGAAGGAGGATCACGTGCACGAGGGTTTATAAATGACTAGAATTGTATAATGCACAGCTGCAGGTGAACTCCGCTATTCAATAAATACATAACGAGGGCGTAATTCTAGCTTTTACTAGTCTTTCTTTTCGTTCATTGTTTCAACGTAATAATATAGAAAAATCATTTATTAATTACCGTTTTCATTCCATTTTCCACATACATAGATTGTAATGATAATTATCTCTCTACAAGTGGCCGAGTTCCGGATTCTGAAGCCGACGAGCAGGACTCGAATCCCTGTGATATCTCAAAATATTATTCGCATTTTAAGCTGTGGGTGCATTATAAGAGAAACAGTTGATTACTTAGCGTGGATGATGGGTTGTAGGGTGCTGTTGACTGGCTTGCCTTCCCTCTGACCAGTAGTTCAAAATTTGGGACAGTGTTTAGTTCCTTTACATAAATACAAATATATTATTTATTTTCTGTAGTTCATATTGGGGTACGGAAGACATTTGAGGCTTTTTACTGTCAGTTTCGGTTTGTGTTTTAGTGAAACGCTCCTGAAGAAGCTGTAAAGCGAAACGTTGAGTGTCTAATTAAATGAAAACAACATTTTGGTGTTATAAGGTCGTTTATTTCTAGTATTAAAATACAAATATAAGTACGGTCACTAAATAGGCTTAACATCACTTAAGCCTAATTGTACGTCAACGCTATGTAGCATTTCATTTCCCGCTGTTGATCTCCTTCACAAGTGTTTTTAATCTGTTGTTACGTCTCTGCTCGTTTGATAATTTCCGGTAGAAATTCTTCCCGAGAAACTTCAGCGATACAAGTCCTTTCTTAAGTAAAACTAGTTTATTCTTTCTCAATACAACTTTGCAATAAACTTAATTTCTACACTCACTTAAACACACGCTATAATTCTCAACGAACGATTCACGCACTTAATTTACTACCGCGCTTGATTCAATTGTCTGTCTATATCTTCAATCTCTCTGTCCGCTATTCAATCCCGAATAATTGTCTGGCGCACTTATATACAAGAATAGAGG
>NW_013673059.1:29100-30310 GCF_000517525.1 Limulus polyphemus | reverse complement strand
GTCACACTGTAAAACCTTTCTGTGGACCACAGTTTGTCACGCTGTAAAACCTTTCTGTGGACCACAGTTTGTCACGCCGTAACTTACGTAAAGTTCCACTCAAATTAACATGTGAGTAACGTAAGGTTCTGATGAAATGTAAATCGTCAGCTGAGTTTCGAGATAAAAAGTGATGATTTAATAAATTCACTGAATAATTTTCTTTCATTGTTGACTGACTGCACTCTTCATTGTGGTCCCGTTTCTTTTCGTGGTTACGAGTGTTTTAAACATGGTTATATCCTGGACAGTTTGTTGTGAATTTCGCGCAAAGCTACACGAGGGCTATCTCTGTACGACTAGAGGGAAGGCAGCTAGTCAACTCTTGGGCTACTCATTTACCTAGAAAGTACACATGAAAGATATTGTTTCAAGAGATGTTGGTTATTTTTCTTTTAGTTTCAACTGGACTATGTTTCCAGATAAACTAACAAGTAACTAAAGGATATTAGTTAAACCCCCTTAAGGTTTAATATAAAACATAAAAAGTACGCGATTAACAGGCAGAGGTGCATGTTGTAAAGTTCTTGCACGTGACGTCACATGATTTCTTGAGCGCCACCACACTATATTTTACCTTATTTATTTATTTATTGTTATTATCCTAATTTTAGAACGATGTTCCTTACCTTTACATTTATAAAAGGAGCGCTGATTGGTTGGTTGATTGATTATTGAGGTATTTTAGTGGTACTTAGAATGAGGTACTTTAGTGGTACATGTAGAAAATGTGGTACTTTAGTGGTACTTGTGGAAAATGGGGTACTTTAGTGGTACTTGTAGAAAATGAGGTACTTTAGTGGTACTTGTAGAAAATGAGGTACTTTAGTGGTACTTGTAGAAAATGAGGTACTTTAGTGGTACTTGTGGAAAATGGGGTACTTTAGTGGTACTTGTAGAAAATGAGGTACTTTAGTGGTACTTGTGGAAAATGGGGTACTTTAGTGGTACTTGTGGAGAATGAGGTACTTTAATGGTACTTGTAGACAATGGGGTACTTTAGTGGTACTTGTAGAAAATGAGGTACTTTAGTGGTACTTGTGGAAAATGGGGTACTTTAGTGGTACTTGTAGAAAATGAGGTACTTTAGTGGTACTTGTGGAAAATGGGGTACTTTAGTGGTACTTGTAGAAAATGAGGTACTTTAGTGGTACTTGTGGAAAATGGGGTA
>NW_013673059.1:18613-28252 GCF_000517525.1 Limulus polyphemus | reverse complement strand
ACATCACCGATCTCTAAGGCAGCAATCAACATCACCAATCTCTAAGACAGCTAGTCAACATCACCGATATCTAAGGCAGCTAGTTAGAATCACCCATCTATAAGACAGCTAGTCAACATCACCCATCTCTAAGGCTGATAGTCAACATCACCCATCTCTAAGACAGATAGTCAACATCACCGATCTCTAAGACAGCTAGTCAACATCACCGATCTCACAGGCAGCTAGTCAACATCACCAATCTCTAAGGCAGCTAGTCAACATCACCGATTTCTAAGGCAGCTAGTCAACATCACCCATTTCTAAGTAGCTAATCAACATCACCCATCTCTGACTCCTGGGTTACTCGTGTCTGTTCCAAAAATTTGTGACCGTCGTTCTTATCGCGCGCCCCAAAGTGCGGATAGCTATTTTGAGGCAATGAGTCGCGAACCTTGATTCCTTGGATTCACAGTTCAGGCACGCATAAAACTGGGTCGCACAAGGTCCTTATTTTCCGCTATTTCGTTTTTACATTTCCTTGATTTAATTTTACTCAATTCTTTTACTTTGATAGGCACCATGCGTTAATTAGAACGTTTTCTTTTGATTCTTTTTTGTTTTTATATCTGCTTATTTTCGAATTTAACGAATGAAACACGAGTTATTCAGTTTACAAATTATTAAGTGCGTGAAATAGGAAAAAGCGTTTTAGACGTTAGATCATTTTAACCGTTAATGAGGTAATATACCACAAGATAGCGCTGCCGGAAGGTGGCCTATTGCCGATATATTCTAAGCAAGCTTTAAAGTAAAACCTATGTTAATAATGACAGATTATCCACTGAATTTATAACTACATCACACCACCGAACCCTTTTTTTTGGTGGTGTGATATACGAGTTGGCACCTGCTTCGAGCGACCTCTACCTGTACGTTTCCGCCCAAAAAGACGTTAAAAACAAAAACAAAACAATATAGCTGAACAAATGGCTGTGTCATAACAGCACATTAAACCCACACATATAGGTTTGAAATTACGTTAAAATCCTACATAGGGCTTTGAAAGTAACACCGTTTATCTTAGATAGACAACAATTCTTGTCATAACAAACCGTTTGGAGCGACACCTTTCGCTTGTTTTTTTTCTTTTGTTTCTAGCGAAGCCACGTTGGGGTATCTGCTGTGCCCATCACGGGGGTGGGGGTGGTGTCGAAACCCAATGGATTTTATCCGTGGTGTTATATTGAGTCAAAATAATTTTTTCTTGTAATACTAGGACGCTGGTTGGCCCTGGATTTCGGAGAACCGGGTTCGAATCCATGCGAGTTCAGAGAATATACTTCGCACTTTAAGCTGCTGGTGCGTTATAAGTCAATGGTGGGTAACGGGGTGCTGCTGACTGGCTGCAGACAGCGTTTGTAGTCCTCTGGTGGGACAGCAGTAGCCCCCCCCCCAGTAGCACAGCGGTATGTCTGCAGACTTACAACGCCCAGAAACCGGGTTTCGATACCCGTGGTGGGCAGAGAACAGATATCCCATTGTGTAGCTTTGTGCTTAATTAGAAACAAACAAACAAAGGGACAGCAGTAAGTTGACGGACTTACAGCGCTAACATCCGGGATGTTGCTCGAAAAGAAGCAGCGTTTATAGTTTTGTCATAAATACAAATACTCCTGTGTTAACTACAGTTGTACATGTTGTATTTACGTGTGTGTTAACTACAGTTGTATGGGTTGTATTTACGTGTGTGTTAACTACAGTTGTACATGTTGTATTTACGTGCGTGTTAACTACAGTTGTACGGGTTGTATTTACGTGCGTGTTAACTACAGTTGTACGGGTTGTGTTTACGTGTGTGTTAACTACAGTTGTACATGTTGTATTTACGTGTATGTTAACTACAGTTGTACGGGTTGTATTTACGTATGTGTTAACTACAGTTGTAGGGTTGTATTTACGTGAGTGTTAACTACAGTTGTACGGGTTGTATTTACGTGTGTGTTAACTACAGTTGTACATGTTGTATTTACGTGTGTGTTAACTACAGTTGTACGGGTTGTATTTACGTGTGTGTTAACTACAGTTGTACGGGTTGTATTTACGTGTGTGTTAACTACAGTTATACGGGATATACACCACTAACGAAAGTAAAATACACAAATTAATATCTGATATACACCACTAACGATAGTACAATACACAAATTAATATCTGATATACACCACTAACGATAGTAAAATACACAAATTAGTATCTCATATACACCACTAACAATATTTAGAAAGATTTGACCCTTTTAAAAACATCAAAAAGTGAAAGACACTACAAGCTGAAGATCGAAGTGAACAGATTAACATTTTTGTCATTAGGCCTAAATATTAGGCGGTTTAGGTGCCACATCTCGCGTTGGAATAATTTGACATTTCTTCGTAATCTTTTCTAAAACACGTTTGCAGATAAACGCTAGCGACTTCTAGATATTTCTGTGGTGAATAATTACGTCATAATAAGACAGTTTTGTGAAGGATTTGGTCACGAAACTAGAAGCCGTTAAAGTGTCAGCAACCTCTTTTTTTTTATATATATATTCTTTCGTCTGTGGTTTCGTTAACGCCCTAAACCGAGTAAAAAGTTACCGTCGTTACATTCAAGAAGTGTTCACGTTTTCAACGCTGATAAGATGTCGGGAATTTTTTTGTTTGACAGAAGTATGTAGCTTTGGAAACTAAAGAGTCCTCAGAAACAGTTTGTTGTCAACCGTTCGGCATTCTAACCACTAGGCCACGCCTAGCCCAGAGATTAAAAAAAATATATATATAGTTGTATGATTATGATTATATGTACGGTTACGTATTTTTATGGATAGGTGTATTCTACGTACAGAGTTGCCCCCCCCCACCAGTGGCACAGCGGAATGTCTGCGGACTTACAACGCTAGAATCCGGGTTTTGATACCCGTGGTGGGCAGAGCACGGATAGCCCATCGTGTAGCTTTGTGCTTAGTTACAAACAAACTTCATAGAATATACTGTTGATATGGTGTTTATTTATAAATCATTGTTGGTCCGTTAGCGCGGGAATTGGGCGTTGATGAGACTATATTGGTTATACCATAATAATAGTTCTATATAT
This sequence comes from Limulus polyphemus, assembly GCF_000517525.1. NCBI lineage: Eukaryota > Metazoa > Arthropoda > Merostomata > Xiphosura > Limulidae > Limulus > Limulus polyphemus. Next base: position 25,138 of record NW_013673059.1, on the reverse strand, counting down.
TTGTTTTCTTCTGTGGGTAAACGGGGAAATATTTTCAGGATAATTCTTACAACTGTCTTTTTTTTCTTTTTAGGTCTCAAGCCGATTTATTTGCAATGGAGCGAATGAAGAGTTTGCTTGGAGACCTTCGGATATTGTAACGGTTACCATAACAACAGCTCATTGTTACCCAGCTGTTACCATAACAACAGCTCATTGTTACCCAGCTCTTACTGCAATACTAAAGATGGGAAAGAAGTAAAAATATTATTATTTGACTACAACCCCCCCCCTCAAGATTTCCAATAAAGTCTAAAAAACCTTCTTAAAAAAATCCCACTAGAGTTTAGAAAGCCTCTTGAGAATCCCAATATAGTCTAAAATCATTCTCAAGAATCCCAGTAACGTCTATAATCCTTTCGATAATCCCAAAGAATGAATGCAGTTTTCGTTCCCTAATTCCCAAACTGAAGGTGGGAGGAGGGTCGTAGAAAATACACAACACTGTTAAGGTGCTCAGTATCTATATATTAGTTAGGTGGATGGGTTTTTTTTAGTCAGAATGCAGAGTGTTCTGGGGGGTCCTTTTGCTGAGAAAGTTTGGGACCCTGTTCCTAATTAACTATATATATATTATTTAATTAAAAATTACAGTTTGTCATTGAGGATGGAAGAAATTTGTCAAAGTTTATAGTTTAATTAACATCATGATATTATATGGTGATATTACAGCTTGATGTTGTTTTTTTTTGTATGAAATCTGACATTTGCCCTGACGTTGTTTTTTTGTTGTTTTTTTTTTGGAAATAGTAAACGACACCTTTCGCGCTGTTTTGTGTGTTACACTTACTCATTCCACTGGGGCAGCTGGTGAAAGTGTAACGGTTCAACTTGAAATGTTTCGTTGTTAACTCCTGCTGTCACCCAACGGGAGCTGTTAAAGGACAAAAAAATTCTCACGGACTGCTGAAATGTCGTCTGGTGCTCATCCCACGGTGTGGCCCCGCGGCTTCCGTCCGCGCTCACGTGCTAGACATCTGCTCAGAAAAACGAGATGAAAGAGAAGAGGGAGTGGCGACTGACTGAGATATACCTGTCTAGTCACAGACTTCTTGGAATATCCCCTGTGACGTTTTTTTTCCCACAGGGATTCCCTGCACCGTGCAGGGTCGACTCCAAATAATTCTTACTTCTTACGCTTTTACTGAACTATGTTAAATAACATAAAAACGAACCTATTCACCCTGCAAACATTACTGTAGGGCTCTTAGCAACAACAATAAAAAAAGGTCTAGACAGTTTGAAGTGACTAGCTCAGTATAACAGCAGGTTTATTTCTGAACTAGGACTATGCATGTGAAAAGATATGTATGGAAAGTATGGATTGAGCCTTGTTTTTAAACTTAGAACTGAGTGTCTCTTTCATGAGTTCTAGAAGTGATAAGAACTCCCCAACAATTATAAGACATAGTCTAGGCTCTTGGAACATACTATTTTGTTGTTGTAAAGCACAAAGCTACACACTGGGCTGTTTGTGCTTTGCTCACTGAAGGTATTGAAACCCGATTTCTAGCACTATAAACCTACTGACTTACTGCTAAGCCACGGGGGAGATCGTTTCTGGAAGTGTACCCTGTTTGATTTATTCATCACTCCTCCCTCTATGCATTGTGAGTACGCAAGGTTTCTCGAGTTTGTTTTGAGGGTGCATCAATCACTGGGATCCTCGGTTTAACTTGACAAGTTGAAAACCTTCTGTTCAACAAGTGTAGCTTTAGTGTTAACTTTTAGAAAATGCAACTTTTTATTTTATTAATAAGCTACATTACACACTTATAGCTCAGAATAATATGTACATACTCAGTTCGTCTTGTGTATGCATAAGCACATGCACAAACGTGTAAGACGCCACTTCCTATGTATAGTATACATAAAAAACATGTGTTCAGATATTTCAAATGTTCGTCTTTTAATGGCGTTCGCTCTTAAATGGCTGGCTACTTTTGGAAGGGTATAGAGCTCTCAATATATAGATGTGAAAGTGTTGTAAGTATTTCTGTTGTAAGAGTAAAATAATAAATTAAAATATGAAAAAAAGCTGAAATATTTCATTTTCATTTTCTTTCTCTCTCTATGTATATAAATAAATTCATGTAAGGGACAAAGAACAGTTTAGTTGCCTCTAAGCACCAGTTACGAATTTAAATCTGTTTTCTTATTTGGTTAAACTAAATATTGCATTAAAGCTTGTTTGTTTGTTTCTGGTTAAGCACAAAGCTACACAATGGGCTATCTATGCTTTCTCGATGTTTAGTGTTTTAAACGTTTAGACTTACCGCTGAGCCACTGGTTGCTAAAGTGCATGTAACAGAGATATTAAATTAAGATCTGGCATTTAGCTAGGAGGTAAAATTAAAACAAAACTTCCACTCACACTTATAACCTACGTAAGATGAGTGATGGGTATTGAATTTTGCCGTACCCTGTATATATGCAGTTTTTTGTGTGTACATGTGTTTCATTGTATTTTCCTTCCGTTCATAAGGGTAGTTCAATACGTAGTAATGTAAGACAATAGTCGTGCTAACAAGCAGATCAAGTGCTTCATTATTTTAACTATATTTTAATGTTCTTCTTCACTGTACAACATGGAGAATCCTGTGAATATATATATGGAGTCACAGCTGCTGTAACACCTGATGTCACCCACCCGGATTTGTGACGTAGATCGACCTGCTGCTTACAAGTTTAAGTTACCTTTCATAACCCTTTTGTGCTGTATTTTGTACGTGTATGCAAACAATTCAACGGAACGAGACCTCTATCTTTGTCTTACTGCCTCTATAGAATCATTAATGTTAAGATTTATTATTTTATACCCTCTTCACTTACTTTTTTTACACCAAAAAATAAGTGATTAAATCATAAATAACAAATAAATAAAATATAGCAAAAAATATATCAAATTCCTAACAGATGGCAGCACGTGCAAGATGAAACTTCCGCATTTTTTTTGTTTACAATTCGCCGTGAAAAAAATCGTTGATTTTTACCAAAAACTTAGTTAAATAATGCAAAATAACTAGAACGTCACATTCTCACTTAGAATGAAAAGCAGTTGTTTAAACAGCTAAATATAAAACTAATAGAAGTGTTTGAGTCATTGTGTTGACGTGACATACTTTTTTATCCTAACCCTTATTTATTTACGTATATAATTATATCACAAAGATATGTGAATTCTAAGGAAGAGCTAAAATAACTATAAGTTAATAATAATTATGTGGTCAACATTTATGTCATATGACCTGCATGAAGGTAGTTTGGGCGAAACGTCAGCCATACAGGTAATTTTCCCCGACAGAAACTTTTTACCGTTTCGCAGTTCATAATTTATTCCACTGTGGGTACATTTTTTTCTTGTTATATAACCTATATCAAGACTCAAGTAAAAGGTATTAAGGATCTTGTTAGCTCAGTTGTTTTAAGTAAAACAAATTTCATTAAGTAAAATTATGATAAAGTCATTTTTTCTTCCTTCAGACGTAAGTTTTTATCTCTTCCATTATACTGTTAAATAATTTTAATTAAGTAGATCTGTTGCCGTGGTAGAAACAGATCGTCACGTTCTGCCATCTAGTAGTGAAATGTATAACTAAATTTGAATTATTTTTGTAAGTTTCACGAAGCTGGTTTAGGTTTCTTGAAATGTTAAAAGTCTCCTAGTTGGTTATGATAAATAAGTTAATGATACGTTTGTTTAACTAGTAGAGACGTTGTTTTAAAACTTGATATTACAGCGTAAGTTATATAAACCTGATATTAGGGTATGAAATATAAGAAAATAATATTATGGTGTAAAAATGCAAAAATAGCATTATGGTGTTAAATATAAGCAAAAGGTCATGATGTTTAAAATATAAGCACAAATGTCATGGTGTAAAAACACGTAAAAATATAAGCACAAATGTCATGGTGTAAAAACACGTAAAAATATAAGCACAAATGTCATGGTGTAAAAACACGTAAAAATATAACCATAAAGTCATGGTGTAAAATAACATAAAAACATTATGGTGTAAAATATAAGTTCAAGATTAGAGTTTCTAATTTCGTTTCGGTTCAGTTTCGGACAGTTAAATGATACACTGAACAAAGCGAAAGTTCCTACGTTTCTTCGACTTCACATTAATGTAACTGACATTTCTGTTGTCACAACATGATGTTATATACACCAGTTAATTCCTTGTTGTAAACCGTTAAGACTAACTCGTTTATATAATTCAACAGTTTAAAGTTGATCAACATCAAAGATGTGCCCAGATGTAAATTTCTTGAAACTCACACTTAAGTCCTAGACCACGGATTTTTTTTTCTTTTTTAAAAAGTGAATAAATCCAGTGACATGTTTCTCAGAATCTATATATAACCTAACTCGAAAATCCAGTCGTTTGATCAATGCTTTATTTACGTTTGAATTTGAATTTATTGTATCTAAAAATTCGTAAAACTGGAAACGTTAGGTGTCGCTGTGAATTGTAAGTGTATCTCGCCAGAAAAAAAAGAAAAGAAAGGTGTTTGCAGGTTAAAAAACAACAAAATATAATAAGTTTAGATAAATATTTACTTTGCATCCTCGTGTTTGTCTCTGTTATTTTTTTCCCATACATTTTATCTCTTCAAAAGAGTATTCCTCCATTTTGTAAATATTCTTCAAAAAAAAAAAAAAAGAAAGAAAGAAAGGAAGGACTGCGCAGACTCTGTTATTCTTACAGTTCTAATTGGACGGTTTGGTTTTGAATTTCGCGCAAAGCTACACGAGGGCTATATAACGACAGGAGTAATCTGGTTAGTCACAGTCTGATATTTAATTACAGAACAACCAAGTGGAGTTTCAAATAAACTTTATTACATTTACTAAGTTCACGACTTTGTAAAATAGCACAAATCTGTACGAGTAAAAACACTTCGGTAAAGATTACAGCAAACATCAAAAACGTGAACTGAACGAACATCCGAAAATAAGCGGCTTAAAATACACGACTCATATCTCACTCACATAAAAAACTGTGTTTCCTGATAAACATTCATTAAAACAATCAAACGTGGTTAGTTAAATAGAACTATATAATAATAATATCGATTAAAACAATTAATCTGTCATCCAAATTTTACAACAATAGTAGGCATACAATATTATATATAAATATATATATATATCCAATTATTTATTTACACTAGGACTAAAATCACAGGACCAGAATGTGGCGAAAAACCCTCGGCTTAACGTATCAAAATATGATAAGATATAGTAGCATGCAAATAGAAAACTTTTAACATCATTTACACATCACAGCTGTGGAAGAGTATACATACATCTAGAAATTACGTGTCGGAAAACAAAAAGACTGAAACGTGCAGCCGTGAAATAACGTTGTTGGTGTTAAAGCGTAAATATAAGTATGACGTAAGAGATATTGTTGAAACAGAAAAGATGTGGTTAACAACATTTACAACCGATAAAAAAACACTTGACATTTTTTCTCCTGTTGATTAAACTTTCTGCTTTTATTTGCAGTATCTTTAATGAATGATCTATAAAGGGTTAATTTATTTATTTTTCACCTGTACATAAGTAATTTGGAACATGCGCAGTAGTACTCTCTCTCTCTTAACGAATAAAGTAGTGACGTGTCGCCGTCTTTTCGCGCCAAAGTGGAAATATTATTGAATTAACATATTCGGATAAGTTTGAAACATGCGCAGTAATGTTGGCACCAGGCGGATATATATATATATATATTATTACTGTGCTCTCTTTTTCGCGCCAAAGCCACGAATTACCATGACTACTGACGTGATATGAATTAAAACAGGGAAAGGGGGGGGGGACAAAAACTTTCAAATATTTGATTAAATAAAAGTTGTAATGGAGTAGGCTTAGGTTGGTAAGCGCAAAACTACACAATGGGCTACCTATGCTTTCTTTGCTCACCACGGATATCAAAACCCAATATTTAGCGTTGTAAGCCTTCAGCCTAACCCCTGAACCACTGGGGGGGGGGGGGCAATAGAGTAGGGCCTATTAATAAATAAAAAATATGGCCACACGATTACACGTTTTTTTTACAGTTTTGTTGAGTTTACTTTTGACAAGAAATATTATTATTTATATATTTATTAACTATACTAATTAACCTTCAGTATTAAATAATGTGTATGGTATATGTGTATATGTGTACTATCATGACTCAGAAATGAGCAGAAACGACCGTTATTACATTTAGTCATATCATCTTTTTATAATTTTCATAAAAATCATTCGTTTGTTAGTGGTGAAGATGGATTATTACAGCCAATCATAGTTCGGTTGGATTATTATAGCCAATCATAGTTCGGTTGGATTATTACAGCCAATCATAGTTCGTAGGATTATTATAGCCAATCATAGTTCAGTTGGATTATTATAGCCAATCATAGTTCGGTTGGATTATTATAGCCAATCATAGTTCGGTTGGATTATTATAGCCAATCATAGTTCAGTTG
>NW_013673059.1:12492-17914 GCF_000517525.1 Limulus polyphemus | reverse complement strand
TATTCTGGTAGATTCTATTTTTAAATTGTTTTACAACAATATTCTGGTAGATTCTATTTTTAAATTGTTTTACAACAATATTCTGGTAGATTCTATTTTTAAATTGTTTTACAGCAATACCCTGGTAGATTCTATTTTTAAATTGTTTTACAACAATACCCTGGTAGATTCTATTTTTAAATTGTTTTACAACAATACCCTAGTAGATTCTATTTTTAAATTGTTTTACAACAATACCCTAGTAGATTCTATTTTTAAATTGTTTTACAGCAATACCCTAGTAGATTCTATTTTTAAATTGTTTTACAACAATACCCTGGTAAAGTCCAACTTTAAAAGAGTTTTACAACAATACCCTAGTAGATTATATTTTTAAATTGTTTTACAGCAATACCCTAGTAGATTCTATTTTTAAATTGTTTTACAACAATACCCTAGTAGATTCTATTTTTAAATTGTTTTACAACAATACCCTGGTAAAGTCCAACTTTAAAAGAGTTTTACAACAATACCCTAGTAACTTCTAGTTTTATAGCAACAGCTCACCGTTAGCTGACTGCATTAATTTCAGTTTTTTAAAAATGATGTTTAATTAGAAAAAACATTCAATACATAATTACTGGTTGGACTAATCTTGAAGCCTTTAGCTATTAAGAAAAGTAAGATCGTATTTCAAAACACCATGAATTATGTCTGGACCAACAATTACATCTCTAAAAATAAATATATAACCAAATCATACGTGGTTTTAGATATAAATTTATCAGCTGGATCATTGAATGTCTTCCAGATTGTCTTACGTAAACATCAGGCGGACTGGTTTGATTCTAAATCTACGTGTGAGACAGGATAGATGGGGTACCAGCAGATAAGTAACCTCGAAAAGTCCAGCCGATCAAGCTGGATATCAGCTCCTCCTAGTGGCTGGTTATGTTCAAATCCTTTCTGCCGTTCCCACACCATTACCTAGAAAATAAAATAAAACATGGGAAACAATGTAGTTGGGTTACAAAACAATTCACTGACTTTTTTACGTGTTTCCTAAATATAACAATAAAGCAATGGCTATTTTACAATTTGCTGATTCTATTCGACGCCTCTTTCTATTAATCAAATTATTGATTTCACAGTAAGTCAGAGACGAAAGAGTTAATCGAAAATGCTTTTTTATTCATATTGTATTTCTGTGCAACCGCACTGTTGAAACGAGCGCAAGAAAACCGTCATCCTCGTGTACTAGATGTACTATGGAAAGCATTCAGAGAGCAATGTGTGTGCTTTTGACATGACAACCTTAATACAGAGTTTTTTGTAATGGAAACTAGCTGCAAGTACGGTTGTTAGATAGAGCATGACCAAACGTCGCGACGTGGATTGTAACGACGTGTAGAGGCTCCAAAATCATTGTAAAATAAGTTGCTCGACTTCCGTATATACTTCTCTAGGGTACGTTCTCCCTGGTGGCTCAGAGGTAATCTTGAGGGTTTGTTACTCTCAAAATTAAGGCTCGATCCCTTCCGTGGGCACAGCGCAAGACGATTGTTTAGTATTTTTGCGCTAAATAAGCAACACAACTCTAGAATTTTCTGTAATTAGCGTTAGCGTGGTAATTAAGAGCGCCATCTTGAGGTTAATTTTAAAATAAAACAATCTTTATATTTTTAGTTGCAACTGAATGGCGAATGTCGTGTCTCAATGATTTTAAACATATAGCTCTTACAAATCTCGTTCATGCAGACTTACCGACAGTGAAAAACACACTGTAGTGTATAATAATAATCGCTTTTCAAGAGACTTATGTCTACTCTGCTTTATTTATTTTTTGTTTGTTTGTTGAATTTCGCGGAAAGCTACGCGAGGGCTATCTGAGTTTAGCCGTCCCTAATTTCTAGCTGGTGGACTAGGAAGTATCTATCAGCAACCCTTGAGCTACTCTTGTCATACCGAATAGTGGGACTTGACTGTCTCTCTCATAACGCATTCAAGGCTCCAAACAGGAAACATTTGAGCCACACTCTGCCACGCTAACCATTGGTTTTCGCCCAGACCACACTTTGTATATCAAGAGCAGTATTAATTTTTAAAAAGCTGAAAAAAACAACAACTTGAAATACAGCAAAAGTTTGCTATTTTACATACCAGCAGGTGGCGACCTTGAATACTTGAAGCATTATATTTTAGAGTTTGACGGTACTGCGGCTCTGAAGAGTGTCGTACTACCCTTGTCTTTCTCTTCTGCATCTGTCTTTCTCCTTCTTTCAGATATGTCTTCACATAGGTATCTTGGTTGAAAGAAATATTGGGAATAATTATTGAAGTCTCCGATTCGATCTTTATAAAACTTTTATTTTTCTACACCAAACCTGTTTTGGTAGATCAAAGTCTTACTTAGCACTATAAAAATAAACGAACTGCCCATTAGTAACTAGATCCCTTGGTGAAGAACGGTTCTAATGCTAAATAAACATCGAACCTTACGTGAGTTCACGAGATTTCAATTTTTGTAAGATCGGCTGGGACGGTAGAATTGTTTATTGAGTAAAAGCCAAGTGATTTTAAACGTCGAAGAAATCACTAATAGATCACGAATTTAAGAAAGTATAAAACAATAGGTCCCGTTTTTAGGATATGGATCTTTTGATAAGATTCAAATTGAAGTGTAACCAATCACAATGCTAAGCAGCCATATTGAACCAATCACACCGCAAAGCAACAAAACTGAACTAATAACATTGATAAGCAACCAAACCGAATCAATTACAATTGTTAAGCAACCAAACTGACGGAAACAGACAATGACTCAGTTGGACAGACTTGAACTTCTTGAGGGATTAAAATGATTTTAACCTTTCGTGTGCTTGAGTAACCTTTTAGTAAGAGCTTTCTTTTGATTGGTGATTAAGTGATCAATTATTAAGAGCTTTCTTTTGATTGGTGATTAAGTAACTATTTAGTAAAAGAGCTTTCTTTTGATTGGTGATTAAGTAACTATTTAGTAAAAGCTTTCTTTTATTGGTGATTAAGTAACTATTTAGTACGAGCTTTCTTTTGATTGGTGATTAAGTAACTATTTAGTAAAAGCTTTCTTTTGATTGGTGATTAAGTAACTATTTAGTAAAAGCTTTCTTTTGATTGGTGATTAAGTAAATAATTATTAAGAAGCACTTTCTTTGTTCTCAATTTCATACACTGAAAACACATTTTGTATATTTGTTGCTTTACCCTAGCTAAGTAACATGTAGATATTTAATTGTGATATTAATGTAAATCTATCATGATGAAACTTTTACAGGAATGAAATAAATCAAATAAATCACTGTATCTTACATGAAATATTAATATCTACTATAAGCACAAGATACCTTATCTAATAGCATTTAAACCTCACTTGCTGGCTTTATAAACAAAAACTTGCATACATAAATAGTTGAAAGAAAAAAAATCATTTAAAGATGCATTGCATTATATTTTGTAACGAAAGAATTTCACCAGGGGGCTGTCCTGCTGCATTTAACTTCAACTGACGGGCACATATAACACGGACTTCTAGCTGTCCTTTAGTCATCAGAAATCCAAGCTTGATGTCTCCCAAAGTTGCCGCTAGGGGAACGTGGAAAAAAAGGGCAATTTTGTAAATATTGTTAGGTTTTTTTTTAGTTAGTGAAATAGATTCAATAAAATGTATATAAAACAATCAAAACAAAAATATCATAAATTAAATAGAGACAATAAAGTGTACAAAAACATTTAAATAAAAGTAAGCAAAACAGAAGTCGTGTATATTGTATGAAAAATAAACACCACAAAAACTGCATGAAACTATAATAAAATGTTTATGCCAAGAACAGTTAGATGTCGCCACTAAAAGCTATAGGAAAATAGTCAACAAAACCTAAACCATTATATCAGAAACTAAAATGAAGTAGCCTAGAAACATCCGTGACTATTTCACCATAAGTTACAATAAAGATGCCAACAATATTTGTAACCGTTTCACCATAAGTTACAATAAAGATGTCAACAATATTTGTAACCGTTTCACCCGATATTACAATAAAGATGTCAACAATATTTGTAACCGTTTCACCATAAGTTACAATAAAGATGCCAACAATATTTGTAACAGTTTCACCTGAAGTTACAATAGAGATGCCAACAATATTTGTAACCGTTTCACCACAAGATACAATAAAGATGCCAACAATATTTGTAACATTATTTAATTTTATTATACTTTAAATACGGATGAAAAAGCTGTTTTGATATGAACTTTTACCTCCGCTGATATTTATTTTTCCGAAGAACACTTGACCAGGACCACGACGGATTCCATTTGGTCCAAACGTCATTATCGGCACCTCGTTTTCTGACGTCACATCCGGTTTTGAGAGTGCTGACGCCATTGCTATGAAACGGAAAATTTAAACTAGAGCGGTAAACGAAAGGTGAGATTATCTTTATAAAAACTTATTTATTTTTATAGGTGCTACTGGGATTGTGCCTGATTCGATCCCGCTAAAGTACGGATATGAACTTAAAATACCTTATGGTTTGCATTAACTTTATAAAAGTCAAGGCCCTGCACACCATTACTGTAGGTACAAATTAGCATATGTTATTTAACTCGACTATATTCAGTATCTAAATGGCCATATCAAATAAGATCCCAACTGTTAACTTCTCTTTTGAATAATGTGTTTTTCATGATTAAAACCAGAATCACATTAAACGACCAGTTCCAAGACTTTGATGTTGATGGTAAAGTTACAGAAAACTGAAACAAAACAAGGGATATATAAATATCGTTTCTATTCACTTACTGCGAGGTAATTAAGTAGATCGAAATTGTAAGTAGTTTTATTGTTTTATTTTTCTTTAAACATTTTATTCGAAGCTATACAACGATCTTCAGAGCGTGAGATCATGTATCTATAAAACCAGGATCCTAGGCTTAGGATGGAACACATGACAGTAAACTACTGTTCATATCCTACCTAGGCCCACGTGTTTCTTGGTCCTATTCGTCCTCAGGCTGAGGGTTCGAGTCAGATTTTTCTTAGCCGTTTTATCTAAAATCCCAGACTCTGGTGACTTTTCTTGAAATATTGGTAAAAAAACAACAACATTTTAAATTGTCTTAAGGACTGGCACATCGATACACAACCGATCATATATTTAACATTACATTTAAACAACATAAGTTATTTCACTGCAGTTTTAAGAAAAATGTGTGTAATGTTTTAATAAACACTTTTTGATTAGTGTAATATTAATAATCATTTGATACAAATTTAAAAAAAAATGTTTTTTTAGTTTGTCCTCACACGAATTGACCATAATAGAAAATAAAACTAATTTTACGTTATTGATTATAGTATTTTGGCACTTGTGTGTAAAGTTAAAATCATAAATAATATTCAAC
>NW_013673059.1:8774-11574 GCF_000517525.1 Limulus polyphemus | reverse complement strand
AATACCATAGATAGGCCTAAATAAAATGTTTTTAATTGTGTACCAGTTTAACGTTGAATATTATTTATGATTTTTTTTACGTTATTGTTCAGCTGTTGTTTACAGGTCGCTATAAATAATTATTGGTAGTTTTTGATATAGGACGTTTTAGGCTTAATTTCCAAATTAAGGCTACATTTTCTTTACTCAGTTTAGACACATTCTCCCCACCCCCTACTCCAATGGCTCCACAGTAAGTCTATGTGCTTTTAACGCTAAAACCCGGATTTCGATACCCGTGCTTAGTACAGCACAGATACTTTATTGTGTAGCTTTGTGTTTAACAACAAACAAATCTTTTAAGACATTAGATGTGTCATGATTAATGTGTTTTTTTTAACATGCCAATATAACTACAGGGGGGGGGGGATGAGCATTTATCAATGTAGTGATAAGTAAAGTCAACATTATAAACTTGAATACCTCGTTCACCGTCTATATCAGGGGATCGATGTATCCTGAAACTGGCACTTTTTACTCTAGGGTTCCTCTTGGCGTTGGAACACACATCTATGTAAGAATGAAACCAAATTTAATAGATCAGTGACAAGTATATTAACATTAACCACATGAATATAATTTAACGTTAATCACGTGAACATTACAGCTAACGTGCTTTTAGATAAGAGACTTTCATTAATCCCACTCCTTTTACCATGATTGTACACGTTCTCTTTAGAGATGTAATAACCAATAAATCAGTGAATTTATTCACCTACATTCTGTCTAAGTTACCTGCTTGACGGAAGTGACTCACCTGACCTACCGTCCTGTGCATGAAGACTAGAGGATTTCTTTCTGCTGTGTTCCTGTTTAAAATCATCATGTGACGTAATTGGTGAACTCGTAATGTTTTTAGCGTCATCTAGCGGCTGTGTTTGGTAACTCGCACTGCTTGGATGAAGAACTGAAGCAAAAAAAAAAGATTTCTAAATCTTCGAATAAAATGTCTTAATAAGTGTATCTATATATGGTGTGAACCTGATAACAAGACATAAACCGAGGTTTCTTTCCATGCAGTTACTGTTCTTATGAGTAGGCATACCTATAATCCATAGCATTTACTTTCTTAGGCCTAATATTGACTGAGAACGGTTGCACCTCATGTAGTTATGAACCAGTATCTACTGGTATGGTTTAGGGTTAACTGAAAACAGTGGAACCTTATGTAGTTAAGAACCAGTATCTACCAGTATGATCCGGCTAGTTACTAGTTACAAATTTAGGGTTTATAAAAGGTTTTAGAGGTAGTTTTCGACGCTAACTTGAGCTACTTTTCCTATCAGAAACAGACACTGTTTTTGTGTGTGTTAGATTTATTTAGTAAATTTGTGATTTGTTCTTGTACACTTTAATCGTATCTGAACAACATATTAACCGTGAAGGATTAAAACAAGGTTTGTTCAGGTACAAAGTCACTAAACGCCTACTGTTCCTCAGTTGTCACATCAACAGGTCACGTGTTAAGAATGTCAAAGGTTTACACTCGTAGAGTGCGCTGAGCTAGTCTTTCTGTGTGAGAAAACAGACATAACAGTGTTACAAGTGCTACAGGGACGACGTTAAAGCTATTGAACAACCCTCTGGTGGGCAAACGGTGTGTCACTAAGTGTATTCTATTAAAAACGCTCCAACAATATTGAGTAAGTTATGTTTCAATCTGTTTAAAGTAATCGTATATTTTATATCCTTGCCTACATATACGAACAAAAACACTTTTATTTGCTCGTTCCTTGCTAGAGCAGAAAGAAAGTTGTGTAAGTTTGTTTACCCTTCAAATAAACATGGCGCAGTGCAGCACGTGATCTAACGGCTTTATCTATAGGAAATAAAGAAGACGTAGGCTGATTCGAGAAATATCTAGGGAAGAGAAAAAACTTTGCCAACAACTTCAAATCTTAATTTACCATAGCAAAAAGTATTATGAATTGGTTCACAAAATTTAATACAGTCAATGACTGAGTCCTACGGTGGTTCTACGGAAAACCCGAGGGCTTATGACAATAAAATAGCCAGGGCTTATGACAATAAAATAGCCTTATGGTTATCAACAAAGAGCACTGTAGAAATAGCATTGTTTTTCCCAATATTCTCAAATGGACACGAATTATAACCTTACGAGGGTCATTGTTAAGCCTATTTCAATTAACAATCTGTAACTTTACTGATGGAAAGTGTTCAAGGAAGCGTGGTTTGGTTTGATCTGTTAGAAATTTCGCGCAAAGCTACTACAGGGCTATCTTCGCTACCCCTCCCTAATTTAACAGTGATAGATTAGAAGGAAGGCAGATAGTCAACACCACCCACCGCCAACTCTTGGGTACTCGTTTACTAACGAATAGTGGGATTGACCATAACATTATAATACCCCCATAGCTGATAGGGCGAGCATGCTCGGTGACGGAGATTCGAACCCGTGACCCTCAGATTGCGAGTCGAAAGGAAGGATGGAAATATCTGACTGAAAGAAGGATGGCAAGATGGCATTTATCTGTACAAAAACAAACAACAACGACAACTTATTGTGTTATTTAAATGAAGAAAGACCATTTTAGATCATTCTAATTGTTTCAGTTTTTAGGCTTAATAAATGATTTTATTTAGAACAGTTGTAAAATGGTGTTATCGTCATTTCGTTTGTTTGTTTTGGAGCAAAGACACATTTCGTTATCTACTGTGTATAAAAACAAAAACAAAAAAAACAAGTGTGATCCAGAACGAACAACACTTTAAATTTGTAAAGTTTTTTTTTTTGTCGATG
>NW_013673059.1:0-7648 GCF_000517525.1 Limulus polyphemus | reverse complement strand
TTTATTCTCCAGTGTTTGGGACAGTGTTTGTGCTGTACAATAATATTTAAGGGACAGTGTTTGTGCTGAACACTGGAGAATAAAGATAATAATATTTAAAACACTGGAGAATAAAGAGAATAAAGATAATAATATTTAAGGGACAGTGTTTGTGCTGAACACTGGAGAATAAAGATAATGATATTTAAGGGACAGTGTTTGTGCTGAACACTCGAGAATAAAGATAATAATATTTAAGGGATAGTGTTTGTGCTGAACACTCGAGAATAAATACAATAATATTTAAGGGACAGTGTTTGTGCTGAACACTGGAGAATAAATACAATAATATTTAAGTGACAGTGTTTGTGCTGAACACTGGAGAATAAAGATAATGATATTTAAGGGACAGTGTTTGTGCTGAACACTGGAGAATAAAGATAATGATATTTAAGGGACAGTGTTTGTGCTGAACACTGGAGAATAAAGATAATGATATTTAAGGGACAGTGTTTGTGCTGAACACTGGAGAATAAAGATAGTGATATTTAAGGTACAGTGTTTGTGTTGAGTGTTCAGCACAAACACTGTCCCTTAAATATCATTATCTTTATTCTCCAGTGTTCAGCACAAACACTGTCCCTTAAATATTATTGTATTTATTCTCCAGTGTTCAGCACAGTTAGGTTTAGTAAAAAAAAAAGAAGAATATATACAGTTGGAATCTAATAATGGTGATGTGTGTATAATATTTAAGATAGTTTTGTACATAATATGATGTGTATATATATAATATTTATGTTAGTTTAGTTTTGTTGACTATTTTCTGGTATAGTTGGTACTGTCCATTCTGATGTTCGTTATCTACCAACTTAACTGCGTAGCATTTACAAGCGATAAATCACATATGAATATGTATGACGTTACAAATCTAAATAACCAATAAGAACAGATCACCTATGAATATGTATGACGTTACAAATCTAAATAACCAATAAGAACAGATGACTTATGAATATGTATGACGTTACAAACCTAAATAACCAATAAGAACAGCTTACCTAGATAGGAATGAGATCCGCGCGTTATATGTTGTCTAGATCGTTTTTTATGGGTTTTGTCATGCGCCAGTGTATCACATGTCTTACGGCGATTATCTGGCGCCACCTGGTGGTAGTTCAGGTTGTACCATTCGGGAGAATCTCGCAAATCTGCTTGTCGTAGGAAAATCCGTGTTTCTCCAATAAATATTTTTTTCCCAGATGGACTCATGTCCCACACAGTGATTTCTAATACTTTGTCCACCACCTGCATAATGGGATATCCATGAAAAAAACAGAATACGTTAGTCTGGATATATCACTTAACAACTTCAGAGGATGTTTGGACACTTGATACGTTAGTCTACATACATAACTGAACAACTTCAGAGGATGTTTGGACACTTGATACGTTAGTCTACATACATAACAACTTCAGAGGATGTTTGGACACTTGATAGGTTAGTCTACATACATAACTTCAGAGGATGTTTGGACACTTGATACGTTAGTCTACATACATAACTTCAGAGGATGTTTGGACACTTGATACGTTTGAAGTTGTTCAGTTATGTATGTAGACTTGAAGTTGTTCAGTTATGTATGTAGACTAACGTATCAAGTGTCCAAACATCCTCATACATAACTTAACAACTTCAGAGGATATTTGGACACTTGTTTAATTTTATTTCAAAATCTGTAACTTGAAATACCAGCTTCGCACTTTACTTGATAATTCACTACCGGTTGCGTGACGTTTACCAAAAATTCCAAGTTTGCATTGCACTTTACTAGAATATTTACTACCGGTTTCGTGACGTAAATGTCACTTCTGAGATATATCTAATAATATCGAAACCTACGCTTTCGATGGAGGAGCTTCAAAGGGAAACACGCACATAGTTCGCTAAAGGTATTTTGTCGTATCTGTATAATACCAAGAAAAATAACTATACCAACCTTTTTGACTTAAACTTATATTTATTGATGTTGTAGCTTTAAATGTATGTCCGGCTAACTTCTCATACACTTCTGGAGCTAGCAGTACCAAACTTTGTAACCGGACTCGAAGTGTCCCGGATGTGTCCTTATCCATATGGTGTAGCCCCTTTACCAAGGAGAATAAACGTCCCCCCCCCCGAAAGGTCACATGGGAATGGTGAGGGTCTATGTGCGGGTTGTAAGGGTCGTTAAACCCGAATCAGGTATGTGATTTTGTTTTCCTGGCCTTCTCTGGATCCCATGATTGAAACTTTACTTATAACCCTATTCACGTGCCACGAGCGAGTGTCCTAACCGGGTTTATTTTCGGGTGTGGTCTCCTTAGGGGTAGCTATAAAAGTAACTTGAGATACTGGAGGAGACTGATTGGTATTTTGGGTTCACGAGACCTTTGAACCATGCTAGTAATATATTTATAAAGATATACACAATGGGTTATCTGTGACCACTGCAGGTATCGAAACCAGATTTTTAGTTTTGTAAACTCTCGAACTTACCATTGAGCCACGGGGGGGGGAGGGTTAATAATAAGTCTTCTAACCCTCCCCACTTTTTTCACCATAGGTTTATTAATCATTATAGCTTTTTCTATTGCAACTTAAATATCGAACTTTCTAGACTTTTCCACCAGCCACTCACTGGCTCCAAGGAAACTCTCCAGACATAGATCTCTAAAAACCGGGTTTCGATACCTTTGATGGGCACAGAACAGACAGCCCGTCGTATAGTTTTGGGCTTAACAACAACAACAACAACCAAACATCTCACCAGATCTTACAGTTTTTAACTTCTATTATAAGACCTCGAAGTTTTTTGGTGTTTTTTTTTATCGATCATGCAATACGTTTACGTGTAGTTCAACCATTAAATTTTACTATACTTAACAATATAGAAGTATTCCTACCGAACTGGATCTGTTTTTGGTCAGTCTCTCACCTCTTTAGCTGAAATTGAAGGATAAATGAACAGTTCGTTCCAATCCGGATTTTCTCCAGGTTCAGCCACGTGAGTTTTTACCGATTCGAATCCACTAAAAGAAAAAGTGGATTTTTTACTCTCTCAGCTGGATTCAATCCATTTCGCCTCTTTATCTACTGCAATTTCCATAAATGAGTCATTTTCCAAAACAATTAGGCGTTTAATATACAGAGTAAACAAAGTTAATTTGGATACCAAACACAGATGCTAGAGGAAGGATTATCATTTTTTTTCCTTTCTTGTCTAATGTGCACTTTAAATCTTTGTTTTTGTTACCCTATCGGAGCTTTTGTGAACTACTACTGCTTTATTTATTTGATTTCTCCTTTGATCGATTACTCTAATAAACTCCTCATTTCGTATCTCCTTTCAAACTTAGGATCTACTCAGTCGTTCATTGAACGTTTAATAATTGTTACTTCACGAAATTGGAGGGAGTTATTCATACTTACGAGCTGGGCACCAATCGAAGCTTTGCGTAGGCACGAGGTAAGCTTCCAGAAGCGGATCTTCGGCGTCGGAGACCTCTTGCGGAAAGAAGCGTAACTGCCAAGTTATTCTGATTCTGATCGAACCAGATCTGAGCTTTTACCTCTCTCTGACTATGATTATCATGCCTCACCTTATTCAGAAGAAAAATTTATAATGAGTATTGTTGGTAAATCTTTACGTACGTGATAGTTATCGTTGCTTAGTTACGAGTTAATGTTAGCTATACCTGCACCAATTACGGTTTCGAACCATAGTTATCGTTGCTTAGTTACGATTTAATGTTACAGTTTCGACCCATAGTTATCGTTGCTTAGTTACGAGTTAATGTTAGCTATACCTGCACCAATTACAGTTTCGAACCATAGTTATCGTTGCTTAGTTACGAGTTAATGTTAGCTATACTTGCAGTTGTATTAACAACGTAACAGACAATCAACTATATATCTTTGTCATTTCGAAAATAAACCAACAGATTAAGACATTATATATAACTGTAGTGACAAAGCAAAGAGTGTGTGTGTGTGTGCGTGCATTAAATTATTTACCAACTTGCTTCTTAAAATATTTTATTTATTTATTTCACATTTTCAACTGTGACCCCTGTGACCCCTAAACTTCCATGTAGATTCACACATCGTCATCCTTAATACTTACTTACTGAGAAGATGAAAGGCAGTCTTGTAGGCTACAATTAGTCGATTAGAGAGACTGATTGTCACCTCCATAACGCGCCCATAGCTGAAAATACGTATCGTATTTAGTGACGTATAGCGGGCTCGAGCCTTGGGTCTTTCAATCCGCAGCCCGGCATGTAATACCAATGCTATTCTTGGTCGGAAAAACGTGACGTTTAACCGTCACACTTGGAAATCTCGTCCGCGCATTGCTTTGGTAAAGAGTTACTTTGAACTTAGCATCAGATATTCTGACTGAAATATAACATCACATGTAAATCACTAAAACATACGATCGATTTGAGGATCGTTTCAATAAATGTTCACTTCTAAATAATAGTGAATCGTTCCTAATGCTTCTGATCGTCGCTATGGGACCCGAGCTTGTCCTAGGGGTTGGAAACGTTGTGCTATCGAACAGGATTCGTACTCTCAGTGTGGATGCGTTATAAGAGTGACGGCCAATCTCTAAGTGATGAATGATGCCGACTAGTTGGTTTCTCTGTCTCACTGGTTCATAGTTTAAATAAGGGAAAACAAAACAAACTTTACTATAGAATATTCTAGAAAAACAAATGTATAAAAATACTTGTCTCTGTACGGTAAATATCACTAACCAGATTCAGGACGGTAAATATTATTAATCAGATTCAGTACGGTAACAACACCAAGGTCTAAGTGGAGTGGCTTATATAGTCTAATATATCACTAACCAGATTCAGTACGGTAACAACGAGATCTAAGTGGAGTGGCTTATGTAGTCTAATATATCACTAACTAGATTCAGTTCAGTAACAACATCAAGGTATAAGTGGAGTGGCTTATGTAGTCTAATATATCACTAACCAGATTCAGTACGGTAACAACACCAAGGTCTAAGTGGAGTGGCTTATGTAGTCTAATATATCACTAACCAGATTCAGTACGGTAACAACACCAAGGTCTAAGTGGAGTGGCTTATGTAGTCTAATATATCACTAACCAGATTCAGTACGGTAACACCAAGGTCTAAGTGCAGTGGCTTATGTAATTTAATATATCACTAACCAGATTCAGTGCGGTTTAATTTGTGTCTAGTATTCTCCTATCTGATGTAACTATTTCACAAACTAACCTTTTTGCCAGGTTATCAGACCACTCTGAACTATCTGCCAGATTATCTGGTTACTCTGAGCGTTATGCCAGATGACCAGGCTAGTCTGACCGATCTGTCAGATGATCAGGTCATCCTGACGCTGTGTACACAGTACTAACAGAAAACGCACATTTTATTTTTGGAATTATTTGAGATTTATTAGATTTGGATAAAACTTTGTCTGCTGTTTTTTTCACTAATTTATTCATGCGTGATTTTGGTACGCTATCTTCTATCTATACGCATGCGTACAGGTTAATACAAAATACGACTTACAGGAGTCCTTGGTAACTTCCTTCTGGTAGGAGAGGTTACATGAACGGTTTCGTTAGAGCCATTATCTGCAGAATATAAACAGACTTATTATTTTATTTCACGAAGCTCCCCCTATTATAATAATGAATAACAAACGTACAGTAAATAGGACACCTGACAAAACTGAAAGTGAAACCTAACCCATCCATGTGGAATGTAAGACGTTTTATGATAAAACAGTACGGTTGGTTTGAGTCTCATTATACGTGGCTCATCATTGCAAGAGGGAAAAGAATAGACAAAGAAATACATGTATATTTGTATGTAGGTTTGGTAGTTAAATATAAGTTGGATGTTATAATCACGTGTTTAAAGGTAAAACAGAAACAGTAATTATAAAAATAAAAAGTTTAGACTTTATATTTGTACAAAAAATAATATAGATAAGGTTCGAAACAAACAGAAATACAAAAACAACCTTCAAGCAGACAAACAATTAGACGTGAATATAGATGTACAAACGACTATCAAACAGATGTAGAAACAACTTTCAAACAGACGAAAAAACAAATTACAAAAAACCTTCAAACCGATATACAAATATATGTACAAACAGCATTCAAACAGACGTAGAAACATATGTACAAACAGCTTTCAAACAGACGTACAAACAGCTTTCAAACAGACGTGCAAACAGCATTCAAACAGACATATAAATGTATGGACAAACAGCTATCAAACAGATGGACAACTTTCAAACAGACGAAAAAACAAATTACAAAAAAAAAACTTCAAACCGATATACAAATATATGTACAAACAGCATTCAAACAGACGTAGAAACATATGTACAAACAACTTTCAAACAGACATGCAAGTATATGTACAAACAGCATTCAAACAGACATGCAAGTATATGTACAAACAGCTTTCAAACAGACGTAGAAATATATGTACAAACAGCTTTCAAACAGACGTACAAACAGCTTTCAAACAGACGTACAAACAGCATTCAAACAGACATATAAATATATAGACAAACAGCTATCAAACAGATGGACAAATATATGTACAAACAACATTTAAACATACGTACAAATATATGTACAAACAGCTTTCAAACATATGTACAAACAGCATTCAAATAGACATACAAATATGTGCACAAACAGCTTTCAAACAGACGTACAAACATATGCACAAACAGCCTTCAAGTAGACATACACACAAATGTATAAAAAAGACGTACAGAGAAATGTATAAATACGTGTTCAAACAGAAAACATACAAACAATATTCGAACAAACCTACACACAGACGTTCAAACAGAAAACAAAATCTACGACGGTTAAACGATGGTTCAGACTGAGAAATATCTATTAAATCAGAAAAGCGAGAATTATCTGAGACCATTAGTCTTGTCGTGCAGAAAATTACGTCTAAATCATAAATAACCTACAAAGCAGAGCCAAGAAACGTATAGAAGCAGGTACGATCTCCCATCAACGTACTAGTAGAATATACGAACACTAATATCGAGACTTTACCTTTCACTTTAGGGTTCGAGAAGCTTCCTAACTGGTCGCTTAAGGTCCTACGGAAAAGATATAATGAAATAAGGACTTTTTGAAGATTAATTAAAGACGGTTTTAGATTAGGCCTAACTCTAGGAATTATCAAGCTACAAATTTTGACTAATCCAGTATAATATTTTCCTTCTCAGTAATTTGAAAGATCATTTTATAGCATCTTGTATAAGAAGAGCATCAATAATTATCGTGTTTATACAGAAATAGGTTTAAAATGATATATGGTTGTAATATAGTGTGTGTTACCCTTGTCTAAAAAAGCCTAGTTTATCGAGATCACAAGTGTTTGATATCTGTAGGTAACACATAAAATATTGTTTCTTCTTCTTCAAGGGGGATGGGTGGGGGGTGACCTATTGGTCATTTAGAGACTAGTGATGATCAGTGGTACAAAGTGAAGATCGAGATCACAAGAAGACAGAACGAAGTGTTTGATATCTGTAGGTAACACATAAAATATTGTTTCTTCTTCTTCAAGGGGGATGGGTGGGGGGTGACCTATTG
>NW_013673058.1:32631-39283 GCF_000517525.1 Limulus polyphemus | reverse complement strand
CAAATTTTATCTACTAGTTTTATTTTTGAAAGACATTTCACGAGAGTTACATAATTTTCTTCCAATCAGTGTAGATCATTTCTAAAGGGTTAACCTTCAACTTTTTTCCAATGTGTTCATTTTCCAGATCTTTTCTAGCTCACCTGTTACATTCATTCCTATAGCAGTTATCTCTCCCATACAGTCAATACCCATCCCAACTAGCACACCAAGATACTTAACTCTCAACACTTTCAAGTGCATCTCCATCTAAAATTGTCCCCTTACGTGACCATTTTTTCATAACTTGCTTCTTTTTCATGTTGATTTTGTCACATTACTTCAGCCATTTCTTTGCCAGTATTCCAAAGATTTCATCTTTTTCTTCCACCAATGCTGATACCTATTTTGTTTATCCAGCCTGGTATCTAAATTACTCGTACATCCTTGCCAGCCATATTGAATAGCATTGTAGATATCAGATACCTTTGCCTCGTGCCTTTTCAAAATGCGAACAACCATTGCATTTTCTCCAGCAACTCTAATTTTACCTGTTGCACTTAGGTGCATTTTTTCTTACAACCGGATTACAATGGATTGGTGTACCCATCTCTGTTATCCACATATATTGGTATCTTGCCCTATTAAAAGCCTTGAATATATTAACATAAAGTTTCAGTGAGTAATATGCTAAAAGTTTTTGAAACATTTGTATTTTTTGCTAGTTAATTCAAACATTTAACATTTTCAACACTGACTGTAAGAATCATGACTTTGTTCTCTGATACCTTGGATGTACTGTCCTTAATTTTAAACTTTTGTTTTAGGTTTTTATATTAAACACTACAAGCTTAACCAGGGTTCTAGTTAACCCGCAGGATTTCCATACACATGAGAATTTGTTGGGACACGTGATATTTAACCCCCCTGGATACTGAATACACACTTGCAAAATGCCTAATACACATAGCAAGCACAAGTACTTTGCTTCAAACTTTATACCACAACAAACTAAACAGCATACAGTTTACACACAGCTGTCTACAATCAACTTCTAATATGTTTCATCAGTGATAATAAATTGCATGAAAATAAAGCCACGTGAAAGTACCACATGATTAATTACCCTTTCACCTCGGGTCGGTCAAAGTGCACGTCACAACCTTTCACAATTACATTTAAAGTTTTATGTAGACAATAAATCAAAGCTTAGTAGTACTTAAGTTTTAAGTTATTAATTTTATAAGGAAATGTTTTTAAAAAATCTCAATCTCTCCTAATATGAAAACTGTGACATTTGTTATCTGTCTCCCATCTTCCCTATTTTTATTTACCACCCTTCCGAGAAGTACAAAATTTTATGTACTAATGATTCTACTGCATCAAATAATGTACCAAAGAACACAGAAAAATAAGATACAAAAAGGAAACAATGTTCCATAACTATCACAAATTTTCTGGCTTTCTAACTCTCCGACAAAAGCTATTCAAAATTCAGCTAAGCTTGTCGATTTGTTTCCCGTGGGAATAAAGTTTGAACTGGAAGGAAAATAGACAATTCTGTATACACAGAAAACAAGGTAATGTAATAGTCATTTGAAAGAAAAAAATTTGGCTTTCTATTGGTTATAAATAATATGGTCTTAAATGTCAGAGAAAACTATTGGCAAGTTCTGAAAGAGAGGATGTGACAGGTGGGCGTGGGAAGAGGAGTCTGATTTTCCATTTTATTGCTCTGTAACTAAATAAGATTGAAGGCTATGTAAATTATGCTTTGCCTGAGCAATAACAACATTATAATGAGTAATTTATGCTAAAGTAGGACAATATGTAAGAGGATAAAATGAACAGTTTTTCCAATGAACATGATAATATATTCTTCTGTTTTTAAGGTATCGTTACTTAAAAGTGACTACTTGATTTCCCAAGTAGCTTAAAGCTTGTAACAGTATACATCTATTTATAATCGAATTTTATTGTTTTATTGCGCTTTCAACCATGTCTAACTACTACTCGTGCCCGTGCCATATAAATTGCAAATCACGTGGCTAACGTGCAGCTGACATTACGGTATTGAAGCGTACCTCATAAAAAAGTATTATTATTAACACTATTATTTATTTCATCTATCTAACCCAAAAAGTTTCACTTTTTACATTTTAGTTATTTTTATAATAATAAACAAAGAATACACATGAAAAATAAAATAAAGTACTTATCTGGGTCTTCTTTTTTTTGTTTGCTGTCGACTGTCGATGAAACTTAACCCTACTTTTAGCTCTTTATCGGTACTGTATTTTATTTCCTGAGAAAATGACGCGCGGAATACAAGGCACATTCGTTACTGAACAAATGAAATAAAAATACTGTTACGTCTCCGTTTGTTAATTGATTTTCCGTAACTTCGTTCCGACGAAACTTAACGACACAAGTCCTTTCTTAATAAAACTGGTTTATTCTTTCCGAATATAACTTTACCGATACACGTTGCTTACCCTCAGCAAATTATAAATAATATATTTTATTGAGTATGAAAGTACACAAAACTTCTTTAAAGGAACACCAAATTTATGTAAGAAACTAACTTCAAGGGGTAATAAAAACATTGTTTATACTAGAATGAGGAATTTTAAAAATTACTATTAGTTATTAATAATACTTATAAAAGAGGATACTCTGTTTGAAACTATGTCACCTCAGTGAACTTGGCTGACATCATTGTTTTGGTTTTTAAGTTATCATGTATTAGAAAAGAAGCATAAGAAAGAAGAACACAAAATTCAAACTTCCTGCTATGATATTTACATTACCAGAACTTGTGACTCAGTCATTACATAGATACTGTATAGTATTGTAAAATCCTAATGACCGATTGAGGATATATTTAAAATATATTTCGATGAACAATCCGAGCCATCCTGATTCGAGTTAGTTCAAGCGCTAATATAGTGTTACGTCTCCGTTTGTTAATTAACTTTCCGTAACTTCGTTCCGACGAAACTTTAAGCGACACAAGTTTTTTACTTAATAAAATTGGTTTATTCTTTCCGAATACAACTTTACCGATACACTCAACTTCAACAATCGCGCTAAAAAAACGCTATAACAACGAACGTCAATAATACTTCTGACCGCAGATCAATTACTCACTATCTACACACACATTACATTCCCCTCTTTTATATACCAGCCTACCCTATCTAGCAAATACTAGAGCATTCGCCAAGATACGGGATAGTTCTAGAAACAAGAGGGCACCACACCAGTCACGTGACCTCGATGACGCAACAATATTAACGTTTTTACGCTTATACTATGAGGTAAAACGGCTGCTGCTATGATTTTGTCTGGTTTATGAGCTCGTTGCTGTCCTTATTTAGGATCTTCTTTTTAATAAATTCTTGAAGATGTTAAAAGAGAGAGAGAGAGAAAGGGGGCCTGGCGAGGATGTTTGCTCCGGGGCCCGTACTGGCTCTCGATGTCCCTGGTACCAAGGTATAATCCTAACATGTTTCAAGTTAATCCGCCGAGAAATGAAGGAATGGTGGTCGATTGAAGTGTGAGGAAGAAGAAACAACAGAAAAATAGTGTGTTTCTACGGAGATAAGATAGAGATTCAAGTGGAAGAAACATTATATTTAATTGTTTTCTGGGATAAATTATATACACATTCCTCTGTTGAAAAGGGGATGATCGATTTAAAACCCACCACAAGTTTTGAAGGAGCCCTTTTCCTGGGTTTGACTAACAAAAATTCTATCCATCTCTCCAGCCCATCAATGAACAGCACTGATATATCAATATCATTTGATTCAGGGGTTACCCTCAATATCCTGACTATCAACAGGCTCTGCAAATGAAGTAAAAGTTCTCGATGATGGCAGAAAGTATTGGTCATTTGGATTTCTTATTTATAAGTTGTTAAAAGGAGTGACCCACAAAAATCAACGGGAATTATTGAGAATTAGACAGATTTCAAAAAGGCCTTAGCTTCTTAGAAAGGCGAAAGCCCCCTCTCACTCAGGCTCTCTGATATCCATTCACCTGGACTCCTTTTTTTGAAAAATCTGAATCCGCCTTTCATATCGGTTAAGTTACACTGAAGTACATAATTCTTATTCCATTTTATGGCCTAGACCTCTAAATTTTAGCTCAAACGACAGTTAACTAAACTGACAAGTTTTTTATTTACATTTAATACAATCAATTATTATTCTTGTGTTATAGCGATAATTCAAAGTACACAGTGATTGTAAAGAAACTACTGTCTTTAATATTGTTACGTCTCCGTTTGTTAATTAACTTTACGTAACTTCGTTCCGACGAAACTTTAGCGACACAAGTTCTTACTTAATAAAACTGGTTTATTCTTTCCGAATATAACTTTACGATACACTTAATTTCAACAATCGCGCTAAAACAAATGCTATAACAACGAACGTGCTCAATAATACTCTCTGACTGCAGATCAATTACTCACTGTCTACGCACCACATTACATTATTGTCCCGTCACGTTGTCACCCTCTTTTATATACCAGCCTACCCTATATCTAGTAAATGCTAGAGCATTCGCCAAGGTACAGGATAGTTCTAGAAACGTGGCGTCACACTAGTCATGTGACTCGCTGACGCAACAATATGATTAAAGATAGGAACTACTTGTTCTAGGGAACTAAATTTCAGAGAAACGTAAAGAATCCAGTTTTATTCAGAAAACTTTGGACACAGTGATTTAAAATCTGTCACAGTTGTTGTTTCTTATTATGCACAAAGCTACACAAAGGGCCATCTGTGCTTTGCCCACCACAGGTATCAAAACCCGGTTTCTAGCGGTAGAAATCCACAGACATCGCGCTGTGTTACCGGGGAGCATTTGTCACAAAAGAAAGGTGTTGAATATATCGTTCTTTATTCTCAATCAGTATATCAAGCTTATTGCTAATTGAACCTACTGCAAACATCACTTGTTCTGAACGGTTTCGAACTATCCTCGCGATATCATTTACATTGATACGTACTTTATTCAAATCTTCAAGGATGTATTAATAAAGAAGAGAGAGAAAAAATGGAGTGCTAATTTTCGAAAAAAATATTTAGGTATGCAAAATAATTTTGAAACACACTTTGATATGTTCAGTCTTTGAATAAAATTTAGATAAATAATAATAAAATCTGATAAGTGGTTTTTAAGATATAATAATTTGAAACATGGAATTTATATTATAACCACTATGTATCACCAATGCTACGTTTTATATGCTCTGACTATGAAACTGTTAAAACAATAGTGCTGAAAAATTCACAAGCAAGACAGTTTCATATTTATGTTAAAGATTTACATTATAGATTCAACATATTTAAGCATAAAAGTAATTACTATATGCATATGTTTATGTTTACTTGGATTTTAAACTTTTTTTTATATAATTTTTGACAAAACAACTTGACAGTTTGCATATAGGCTTTTGACCTCTACAGAGCAATAAACGAAGAAAAATGTCGAAAGAACCGTGAAGGATCACAAGAAGTGAAGATTAAGGGGGATTGGGGGCTATCGGGATTGGCTGCAAGGATTTAAATGCAGACTTACGGACACCAAATGGTTGTTCACAATAAAGAATGTGTTCAGTTGTGGAAGTTTATCAATTTCGCCTCATATGGGATTCAAAGGGTACTCAAATTTGGCTGCATGGAGTTGTAAAAGTAGATAACGTAAATTGCCGCACAAAACGTTTTTACTTAACTGATGTTTCATGTGATTTTTCACAGCTATTTACTAGTATATATCTATTTAACAGTCTTTTATTTTTCAAAATTATTTCATGACCCGTCCTGTTTAATCCAAATGATGATTCGCCTTTTGTACTTTAATAACACAAGCTTTATGCATATACTATATGCCCTCGGTGAATTAGCGGTAAACTCACGAGTTTATAGAGCAAAAAATCGGGGCTCGATACCCGCGTTGGGCACAGCGCAGATAACCAACCCATGGTGTAGCATTTCGCTTAAATACAAACAGAATAAATAAACACACACAGATCAGATTGAATATAGCCATTTCAGCTACAAAATTTCGTTTTGATTGAAAATAAGTTATGTGAGTTAAGTGATTTGTTAAATGAGGTCCAACGTTAAGGATAGGTAACCTACGTGCTGTTTATGTTTTTTTTGGGGGGGGAGGGGGAGGGTCCAATGTGAGTAGGAGCGCAGCCTTATTTATAACCTAGGAGGCTAGTTAAGCTATCGACGGTCCCGATTTGTTTTCAAATGAGCTATTGGGTTTGTTTTAATCTTTTCAAAAGAAAGTACAATATTTCTAAACGCTTTCTACTAAGTATTGGAATTCCATATTTACGAAGAATAACGTAAGTAAATACGTTGTTGGTTAAAAATTTTGAAAACAAGTTATTAGTTTTTCACGATGTCGTTACTATACGTATAACACTTCACTTCCTCAGTTTATCTTGAAAAATGTTTTAAATTATTTGACGACACACACACACAAACACACACATATATATATATATATATATATATTAGTGCTAAAACTAACATTAACGTGATAATTAATCATAAATAATTTGATATTTTTTTAAAACAAGCAGCTACTCGCTTGTAAAGAGCTAAAAAAGTATTTTTACGTCTCCGTTTGTTAATTGATTTTCCTT
>NW_013673058.1:28812-31670 GCF_000517525.1 Limulus polyphemus | reverse complement strand
TGCAGTTGGGTAGGCCTTGTGTGCCATGCTCTCCAAGTCCTGTAGACTTCTGACTGGTTTGGGGTTCCATACCTGAGCTCCAGAGCCTCTACCAGTGCTCTATAGTTGTGTCTGTTGGCTGCTGTCAACTGTCCAAGTATTTCCAGTGGTTGTCCCTTCAAGCTCGTTGCCAGATATACAGCTTTCTGTTCGTCTGTCCATCCAATCATCTCTGCCAGTAGCTCGAATTGTGCTCTATATGCTTCCCACGGTGCCTTCCAATCGAATTCCTGTGGCTTCCTTCGCACTGGATCACTCCTATTACTGACATTCATATCTGGGATGTGACTTCTAACTGGACTGAATATGTCTGCAGTAGGGTTTAGCTGTGGGCTATGTAAGGGGCTTGCCATTGTCTGGGGCTGATTAAGTCGATGGTCAATGTATCCACCTTGTGTAACACACAACAAATCGTTCTTTAACGTATCTAATTCGCTTTTAAATTTACTGATGTTTTCCATTTGTACCTCTTGCCATTGTTGTTGATTTTCCTGTAGTTGCTGCTGACTTTCCTGCAACTGTTGGAGACTTTCTTCCTGTTTCCTTTCTTGTTCCAGTTGCCACTGCTGTAATCTCTCTTCTTGTTTCTTTTCTCGTTCTTCTTGTTTATCTTCTTTTTCCTCCAACAACTGTTGTAATCTCTCTTGTTTATTTTGCTGTTCGAGCTGCCATTATTGTAGGTTTTCTTGCCATTGCTGTAATCTTTCTTCTTGTTTCTTTTCTCGTTCTTCTTGTTTCTTTTTTTTTCCTCTAACAACTGTTGTAATTTCTCTTCTCGTTCTTCTTGTTTTTTCTTGTTTTTGTATTGCTGCCATCAAATCTGCTGAGCTGTAGTTTGATTTTCCGCCTCTCGTTTCCATTTTTTTTCTCTTTTTTTCTTTCTATCCCACTCTCTGACACCAATTTGTTACGTCTCCGTTTGTTAATTGATTTTCCGTAACTTCGTTCCGACGAAACTTTAGGGACACAGGTCCTTACTTAATAAAACTGGTTTATTCTTTCCGAATACAACTTTACGATACACTTATTTTCAACAGTCGCGCTATAACAAACTATAATAACGATGTTAACTTCAACAATACGTCTCTCTCTGACTGCAGTTCAATTACTCATTATCTACACACACATTACATTACCGTCACGTTGTCACCCTCTTCTATATACCAGACTACCCTGTATCTAGTAAATGCTAGAGCATTCGCCAAAATACAGGATAGTTCTAGAAAGTAGAAGGCGCGAGAATAGTCACGTGATCTCGATGACGCAACAGTATAATAACCTCGGAGATATATGACAGCACATACTAGCAACACGTGTAATCTTGCATCAGTCAAAACAACGCCACTTATGCAAAGGATTAATTATTGCAAATTAGCAGTAATTAACGTCCAATTAAATGTTTTTAACAAAAATCTAACCTTACTGTCTCACCCGATGGTTTCGAAAAATACAGAGGATATTGTTGGAATACTTACTGACTTGCAGTGGTAGACATACAGTGGAACCTTGTTAGAATGTTTACTGACTTGCAGTGGTAGACACAGTGGAGCCTTGTTAGAATACCTCGTGACTTGCAGTAGTTTAATAGCATCAATAAAATACCTATTGGTGTTCAGAGAAATAACAGAAGTTTATGAAATATCTAGCTTATAGATGTCAAAGTAAAGTTAATTTAACAACCACTGAAGTACAATGGAATGAATAGTACCCATAAAACATTTACTGTTACGTAAAGGAAGGAGTAATTTTAGTAAACTGTAAAGTGCTTCGTAACGTGTGTAGATTTAATTTCAAAGTATTAGTGATGAGGTTTAGGATGGTAATTAGTGCTGATAAAACTAAATGATGTGAGGAGAGAAGTAATAACAGATGAAATACCCACAGAACTTCGGTAGGAGTTGAGATGTTGTGGGTTCAAGCTTTCAACTCCTAACCATTAATTAATTGATTGTCCATAACTGCTGACTAGTTTGACATTTGCGTTTGAATCTTATCTGATAGATAGAAAATGTCCAATGTGTTTTGGAGTTATGACCACAGACGTATTCTGCTATGACAGTATGAGTTGATGATGATAAGGACTGGTAATGAAAAAAAAAATTTCTTTTCAAGTTTCATTGAGAACGTTTTTCATTTGTATGGATTTCGTTATTTTTATGTAGCACTGATTTCATTGGCTGTTTACAATTAACTCATAATATAGTATTAGAATTATTTATTTACTTGAAGTTTGGTAAATGCGACTAATGGTTTAATTTTCAAATACTGTTTATTTAGATTTCAAGTAAAAAGTGGGAAAAACAATACAGAAAGTCATGTAGTTCAATGAGACTAGAAATACTTCATTTAAAAGAACAGTAGCTTAAGGATTCAGAATGGAATGAAACTAGAGACAGTAGTTTATAAATGGAAGAATAACTAAAGTACCCAGTTATGCAAGCACATTGATTTTTACATAGTAATGAAGATGTACAATTTTTATATAGAGTTTTTAGGTTGGAGGAAAATTTAGAGGCAATCATGATTAAAGTAGATGCAATAGATAAAGAGAAGTGTAGATTGTGGGAAGTAGCAGCAGAATTTCAGGAGGAGCTTAAGCTTTTACATGCAAGGTATACATCAGCTAACAATGACTTTAAGGAAGTTAAAAAGAGTACTGTTAGGGCTAAAAGTAGTGAATTTAGTTATAATGAGCATATTCTGTTGAACAACAAATTTTAGCCCTTGGCTTCTGCAGATGGGGAACTATTGGAGGGAAGGAAAACAAAAGGGGCAGAGAAGGATATGGATGATAAGGAGGTTATAATTATAGGTGATTC
>NW_013673058.1:26400-28152 GCF_000517525.1 Limulus polyphemus | reverse complement strand
CAAGGAGTTGATAAAGGCACATAAAGAAAATGGCCATAACTTAATTTTGTCAGGGATACTGCCCAGAATTAACTGTGGGGATGAAGTTATATTGTTACGACAGCAGAAGTCATGTGACACTGCTGGCGCACTTGGCACTGGTAGCGTGTGTGATGAGTTTCTTAAATTATCGGGGAAGTCCGAGTTTGTTCGAGATGCCCTCTTCGTTGGTATATAAGTGTGGCAGAGAAAGCCAGGGGGGATTAATGAATGAAGCAAGAGCATGTTGTCCCAAAATATTATGTTATGTTATATCCTAAACTGTTTATTGTTGTCAGCTGAATTATAGCAATATGCTTTTTCATGGACATTCCAGCATTACAAGAGAAATCAATGCAGTCCATAAATATATATATGTATATATACATATACACACACACACACATAAAACAATATTTGTTTCCTAATACACAATGCTAATCAAGGGTTTCATGCCAATAATTATCAACATTAAGTAGAATGTGAAAACTGATAAAGTATGTTCATTGTTGTGCGATGTTGAATCTTGCAAAATATTAAAATGTTTTGTACAAAGGCCCTTCACATTTAACATTATTTTTCTTTACTGCTTTATTGGTACTTCTACATGCGTTAAACATATTTTGCTTTAACTGTATCATACTTGATAAATTTGTCAAAGTAAAGAATACTTACTTGTTATTCAAATTAGACAAATTAATATACTTCCGAAATAAGTACTTGATGCCAGTGGCAAAGCAAGAGGGGGGCAGTCGCCCCTGGGTGCAGGTGTGAAGGGGTGCAAAAACTTCCTCTGGCCTGTAATGCGTATTAATTAATAATTATGCCCTCCCCTAGGATATAGGGCAACTGCCCTACGTTAAGTAAATATGACACAGTGTTACGTTATTTGTGTGTATTATGCTTGCAGTTTTAACTTTTAAAAGCCACCAACTGAAATACAGTGAGACCGAATTGCCGTACAGAAGTAAATTACACTATACCATCATTCATATGTAAATCAAATACAAGTCCTAGAGTACAACGTACAAGTGTATGTTCAACAAAAAGAAAATACGAGATTGATGTAACATATTAACTGGTGTGCAAGATTGGCAATATATGCAACAGGAAAGATCTAGATCTAGTAAACATTATAGGTCTAATGTAGTGGTTTGTAATTGTATTGGCTGATTGTAAATCATGTCTTACACCAACTAATGTACTAGACTTTAGGTCTACTTACAGTTATAACTTTATTTCCAAACCCTAGGTCCATCATCATTCAAATTGTAGCCTATATTATAGACATACATAGAACTATACTAACTATTAAACTAAGCATTGCACTGGGACAGATCTAATGACTAAGTTAATAGATCTAGATGTAACATTTGTTCTAAAAGTTAGGCCTAATAAATCTAAATCTATAACTGATGAGGCAGTGTTATATCTAGATCTGGGTAGATTCAATACAAGGTGCGTTCAATCTATGCACCCAAATCTAAGGTCTAGTTTAGATGTATAAAAGCTAAATTTATGTCATTATTATTATTACACCTAGATCCAAACCTAAGATAAAAAGATGGAAATAACAGGTCTAACATTAATGTCAGATCTAGATATACAAGTGACTTAATCTAGGAACTGTAAGCTAGCACCACTAATTAGTTAGCCTATATTTAAGTTTTCTCATTGTATCAAACCTTTAATATTAAATATAGCCTTTGAGCCTCTAGGCTTATGTTATGATAA
>NW_013673058.1:21690-25400 GCF_000517525.1 Limulus polyphemus | reverse complement strand
GTAAACTAATAAAATTTGTTACTTGTAAACTTAAGTGGTATTTTATCAATCTGTTTTATAATCCATGTACACCACAAATGACTGGCTTTTCATATAAAACATAAGTTTCAAAACTAGGGATATAACAGAAATTTATTCAGCATGCTTGAAAGATTACTCTAGCTTCTGTTTGTTTGTAATTAAGCACAAAGCTACACAATGGGCTATCTGTGCTCTGCCCACCACAGGTATCGAAACCCGGATTCTAGCTTTGTAAGTCCACAGACATGCTGCTGGGGGGCTGCTCTAGCTGTGTGACTTTGAACAATACTGGATGACATAAATATCAAAATGGTTTACAAATTATGTAAGTACACCTAGTAGGCTATATTTCATTAGTTCCAGGTTTACAGTTGTGATATGTTGTATTGTGACTTTATTTTAGGCCTGTGTAAGGCGGTAATTAATTCTTTATGTTACTGTCATTAAGTGGGTAATGAGTCACAAAACAAATAATCAAAACATTTCAGAGGTGAGGGCGCCAAAAGTGTCTTTGCCCCTGGGTGCTGAGAACCTTTACTACGCCACTGCTTGACACTTAGACTTAATTTACTCATTACAGTTCCCCCAAAAATGCTTATTTTATATTTAGACTGTCACTGTAAATATGTGCTTAGTACTTAAACATAGCTTGGTGCAATGCCACAGTAAAGTCTTTCGTGATACTTATAATTAGCTTATTCAGAAGAATACCCCAGTAAATGTCTACTCGGTAAATGTACATAGCTTAACCAATATAGATTCACAGTAAATTTAGTAT
Source organism: Limulus polyphemus (assembly GCF_000517525.1). Taxonomy (NCBI): domain Eukaryota; kingdom Metazoa; phylum Arthropoda; class Merostomata; order Xiphosura; family Limulidae; genus Limulus; species Limulus polyphemus. The sequence goes on along the minus strand of NW_013673058.1, from coordinate 24,601 downwards.
TTAGTTCAATCATACAATGCTCCAATAAATAACTTCTTACACTTAGGTTAATTGAATCGAAACCTCAGTAAAACTTTGTACTTAAACTTAGTTAAGTTAGCTTACTCAATAAATTGTTACAGTAGAAAACTTGGTATTTATACTTATTTTGCTAGGTAAAGTAGTACAGTAAATAACTTCGGTATTTAGCCTTTAATTATTTTATAATGCTATGTTATAACTTTAAAACTGGAACTTAAGATGTTTTACTCATTGTTGGATTTCTTTTATCTTAAAAGAAACTGTGTGGAAAATATGTAACTAGTTTTCAATAAACTTGTGGATATGTATTAGAAACAGTAATATAAACTTGAGTCAAATAAGCACAGTAGCATACAAGTAAAATACAAACATCAACTAACAAGTATAATACTTTTTAAGCTATATTTTTAATGTTTTATTTCATTATTCAGCTAGATATAGCTGTGGGTCCCCTAATGATAAGGTTAAATAGGCCCTGGAAAATTCTAAGCTGACATGAAGCTGGCCAATTTAGTATCAGCCAGTTGAGAAACCAATGGACTATGATGGGGATGAATCATGGGAGTCATATTAAGCTCAGTTTGAAATTATTTGCAGAGTGAATAGGTGGAATAGTTTGCATACAGTCCTTTTGCATTTTATAAATACATCACGTTTACTGTTTTATCAGTACAAAGTATATTTTACAACAAAAACATAAAATCACACTTAATAAGTATATGAAACATTAACAAAACCTCAAGGTAACTACTATACTAGAAACATCTTAACTGAAGTAGTTTTCATTCAACTTTTGTACATTATGCTGATATTACTATTTCAGTTAATTTTTCATTTGTATAACATTATGTGAAAATATACACTGAATTTATCACAAAACAATTTAACAAGATTGTGAAAAAATGTTACAGTAACTTGATGTTTTATCTTTTACAAAGAACTTTAAATTTTATTATACATTTGTCAGTGACAATCAGTTTTCAATCTCAAATATGACTATTTTGAACACATACAATCAAAACCTGACTAAGATCAAAGGTTGGATAATTATGTTTAGTTTAACCTTTTGTAATAACCGTGAGAGACAAAACAAGTGAACATTTAATAAAGTTACTAAAACATACACTAGAAACAGTCTTATATTTATCTAGACATACTTAAATTGATATACATCAACAGTATTAACGAAGTTGGTTTCACTTAAGTTTTTAGTTAAAAGATCAGACAATAAATTAATGCTGACGTTTATAGTAAATATAAGAAGTGAGAAACTTTTCATCAGTAAGGATGATATATGTAATCATAGCTTGTTTCTAGGGTTTGATGATCCTAAAAAGGACCTTCAAATTTTGTTTAAGTTGAGAAAGAGTTAAGTGGTGATGCAAGAAGGAAGGACAGCTATGCTAGGCCTACTTGTTTTCAAAACAATAGAATGGACCTGTAACTTGCACTACAGTGTAAATTGTAATGTAATATCATGATTGTAAATAGGTATTTTTAAAGTGCAAGTAGTACACCTGAATGGCTGCAATTATTTTAGGCTTTTAAATAGTTTCTGTATGCTAAACATTTTGTTTTATATTTTCTATTGAATTTTTACTTTGATTTTGTTAAACTCCAATAGCTATCTGATTGATTTTAACTTTAATGTAACATAATATGTTGGGACAACATTGGACCTATTGGTCTACCTTGGCTGTTTGATCCTCTAAACTAAATAAAAATGATTAAAAATAAATAAATAAATAGATAAAAAATCTTAAAGCCAGCCTTTTTCATTCATAAACTTATCAGACTTTTTTTCTTAAACTTGCTTAAATTTACTGCCTCTTCAACATCTGAAGGCAACACATTGCAAAAGCCATCCACCCTGTTAGAAAAATAAAACTGTCTTAGCTGAAGATTACTCCTGCCAAAATTTATATTTGTGTCCCCTAGTCTTACTATTCTCATTTTTAAATATAGAAAAAGATGATACATCAACACCATCAATTCCCTTTACAATCTTAAACACCTCAATCAGATTCTCCCCTAACTCTTCATTTTCAAGATAAAACAATTTGAGAGATTTCAACCTATCGTATGACAACCCCTCCATTCCAGGCACTATTCTAGTACCCCTTCTCTGAACCCTTTTCAACAATTCAATGTCCTTCCTGAGGTAAGGAGCCCAAGACTGAACACAATATTCCAAATGTGGCCTAACCAGTGATCTGTGCAAAGAAAGTATAACCTCTTTAGACTTTTATTCATTGTTTTTATAAATACAACCTAAAATCTTATTTGCCCTACCACTAGCTGTAGAGACTGATTTACTATTACACCAAGATCCCTTTCCTTCATAATACTGTTAAGGTTATTCTCATTCATATTACACTTATAATTCAAATTATGGTAACCCACATGCATTATCTTGCCTTTATCATAATTAAAACCCATCTGCCATTTATTTGCCCAACTCACTAAATCCTTTTGTAAATCAGCAGCATCCTCTTCATAGCTAGCAACACCCAAGACTTTAATATCATCTGCAAATTTAAGTAATTTATTAACTGCCCCTTCATCTATGTCATATGTAAATCAAAAAGAGCAAAAGTCTTAAGACTGAGCCCTGAGGTTCCCCACATGTGACATTAATCCAGTTTGAATGAACTCCATTTGTAACAACCCTTTCTTCCATCCAGCCACTCTTGTATCCAATTTGCTAACTTATCCCCCACACCTATAGAGCTAATTTCTTTACAAGTTTTTTATGTGGCACCTTGTTAAATGCTTTCTGAGAATCCAGATACAACAAATCTACATCCTTACCCACATCTACATAAGCAGTATCCTTTTCAAAGAATGTTAAAAGATTCGTAAGTCAAGATTTTCCCTTAGTTAAACCATG